>NW_024081331.1:160643-458143 GCF_003009895.1 Hyaena hyaena
AGAAGATTTGGTTTATCTATACGATGGAATCCTACATGGCAATGAGAAACAATGAAATCTGGCCATGTGTAGCAACATGGATGGACCTTGAGGGTGTTATGCTGAGCGAAATAAGTCAGGCAGAGAAGGACAGATACCATATGTTTGCACGTATGGGAGGATTAGGAGGAACTTAATGGAGGACCATGGTGGAGAAGAAGGGGGAAAGTAGTTGGGGAGAGGGAGGGAGGCAAACCATGAGAGACTCTTGAATGCTGAGAACAAACTGAGGGTCGATGGAGGTAGGGGAGAGGGGAAGGGGGGTGATGGGCATGGAGGAAGGCACTCTTTGGGGTGAACACTGGGTGTTATATGGAAACCAACTTGACAATAAACTATTTAAGAAAAAAAAAATCTGCCCTGCCTTAATTTCTAAGACCACGCAAGTTGAACCTTTTGATGTTCCTTCAAGACATGATATTATTCCCCTTTCTGAGACTACTAGCCCTTGAGTCTCCTTCCAGCCACACTGTGTCTGTTCCTGGAAATTGCAGCGACCAAGATCTGGTCATCAATACCGTTTCTTTGGAATGCTTTCATAGGGACTAGAAGTTATTTATGCAGTGGTCCAGTTAAAAAAAAAAAAAAGAAAGAAAGAAACTGGGATGGAAAGAATGGGAAGTAGATTTTTCTTGGTAGAACTGCAGTGTAATTGTTTCTGGAATTAGTAATAGTGACGAACTGTTACACAATGATAGGGAAGTTCTGAGTGGGTGACCTAGAGACATATTGAGGCTGGCTTTTTCTCTGCTCCAGTTGTTCATCTTGTGTATCTCCCCTGGCTGTGATCGATGCTAGAAATAAACGACACAACTAAGCAGATAGGAATAATTTTAAATAATCATCTCCGTCCTCATCTGGGCCTTCTGTTTTGTCGTTCACTCTACCACAATCTCTGCAATGTCACTTATTCATATTTCATACACACAAATAAAAATTACGTTACGGAAACTCTATGTCAACTCAATATTGACCTCTACATCACGAATCCGAAAAACTCTTCTTAGTCCTCAGATCATTTGACACGGCGATTGTTCTCTCTTTTTGTTCCTAATATTTTATTTTCTTGACTCTGGGGCCTCGCTCTCGAGGGTTTTCTCAATGTATCTGAACATCCCTTCTCTGTTTCTTTGGAAAACTGTTTCTCCTCTCTCCCACCATTCCATGTTGGAGTTTCCTGAATGTTCATCATTACCCATGTGCTCATGGTAAATGATCTCTTTGATTTTCACGTCTTCAATTGCCATCTAAACACTTCCAAACTTACATCTCCTGTCTAGTTGGCTTCTCTACAATTCTTAGTTGTGTGTATATTGTTTTATCATTGCTTCCTCTTGGATGTCTCAAAGGGACTTCAACTGTCACATGCACAGTTCCATCTCACTGTCTTTCATTCCAGTCTGTCCTTCCCCCAGTATTCCTTACCATGGTTCATGACGACATTATTGGTGATTCAATCCATCATCTTGAATTCTCTCATCCCTCATCATCAAACATCATTAGACCATGAGAGTGTACTTTACCCATAGCTGCTTGTTTTCTTCTTCCTCTATTCTTGGGTCTCAAGTAGATACAGGCAAATCAATGATAATCTTTGGACTCTGGCACTTTGTCATTATCAGTCCATGAATACACCTTATCTCTTTAGTCAGTGAGTCATTTATTTATATGAATAATTAGTCACAGATGAACCTGCCATTACATCTCATCATCCACACCGTATGTCATTTCTTACTGAACACTGTAAGAGTCTCTTACCTGGCATTCTTACACTTGCTTTTGCCCTTTTGCAAGCTTTTTTTAAATAAAAGGGCTAGAGTAATTTTTGAAAACAGAAATATCCTCTGCAACCACTCAGGATCTTCTTTATGCCCTTAATGAAAAATTCTTAACATGGCCTGAAGTGCTCTATGAGATCTGTTTCTGCCCTGCCTCTGAATTCATCAAATGCCAATCTTATCCTGTTTCTGTGCTGAAACTATACTGGATTTTTAGCTCCTTCAGTCCGCCAAGTCTGTTTCTCATCTCTTGGACTTTAAACACGGTTTTCCTTCTACCTGGAAAATCTTCTACTTTTCTATGTAGCTGTTTAACTCATGCTTTGGAGCTCAATTTAAAGGACACTTTGCTTGAATGTCATAGAAATCCTTTAGAATTGTTTGCAGGATGGTAAGTCCTCTTGCTATGCTCCTGCCCTGTGTATTATATAGAACACTTTATTAGCTAATATTTATGTCTATCATTTCTCCTAAATTGTATACTCAATGAGATTAGAAGACTTGAATGAATTAATTTCTAATATATTCCAAGAAACAGAGTACTTGATACAAATAACATATATTTGTTTATTAAATGCAAAAATATAAAATATGGAGTAGAAACCATATTGTATTAAGTCAGATGAAAGGAAAGCAAATTGTGAGTATAAGCTGCTTTTTTACAAATAAATTTTAAAATGGAAAAGGTTGAGTTGCAAGTCTATGACAAAGAACACTGGGAAACAAATAATCAGACGCTGAGGGTCTTGAATACGACATGAAATCTAAGCTCGCAAGGGTAAAATCAGAGTCCAGATTTAAAGCAAAAAGCTTATATTGGGGGAGATGTGTAGAAAGAGCAAGAAAAGATTAAGAACAAGGAGAAAGGTCAGTGTGGGATTATCCAAAACATGTAATTCAATAGCTACTGTGTATATACTGTGCAGTTGTGTTTGACTAGCTGAAAGAACAAAATGAAGGCTAAGAAAATGATCATTTTTCTGGGGCTCTAAATGTATAAGGCCATTTACAATGTTGCTTTGTAGAGAAAAATAATTTAGACTCAATACGGGAGTAGTATAGGCCAGTTATAAACCGTGGGGAGTAAAGAGAAAGATATCCAGTCTCTGGCTGGTAATAAAACAGTATGAGGACAATATCTTGATTCTGTCTCCTACATACTGGTTGGGAAGCAGGACCCCTCATCTTGAAGCACTTATCAGTTTGGAGGGGTAATCAAGTTAGTAAGTGAAGCAAAAATAAAGCATATTGGTACATGACAAAGACTGTCATAAGGGAGGGGCGAAGCAGAAGTCCATTTACTAGAATTGGGGAGAAAAATCAGAGTATGGTGGAATCAGAGTCAGCTATTAGTCATAAGCAGCCTGCAATAGACTAATCATATGCAACATGCACACTTCATATGTTCAATGTAAATGATGAGTTTGCAAATATGTAGGCTAAATTTATGCTCAGTATGCTAGAATATTAAGGGAAAATGATCTGAGAACAAGGGCAGTGTTGAGTGAGGGCCAAGAGCATAAGGGATTTGGAAGACATCTCCCTCTGGGGTTTTGAGGGGAAAGAAAATCAGGTATCAGTGATGAAGAACTAGCCAGAAAGGCTAAAAATGATAAGAATTGCAAAATCTGAAAACAAAGGAGTTTTGGCACTCTATCACAAAGGATAATCAGATGTAAATGGCCATTCTCCACGAACTGCAATGGAAGACTAGACAATTAGAGTGCTTATTCAGTGACTGGTAGACCTAAAAAAATGAAAAGTTGAACTTGAACTTTCTCAGTGCTATGGAGACTGTATCTTAGGCAAACTAGGAAGAGAACACAGATATTTTCTATGGGTGGGTGATGGAAGACTAAGAAAAAAGCATATGTTTGTCCCTGATTTGTATAATAATATGACAAACCTGCAATTTATATGTAGAGATTTTAAACACAGCAAGAAAGTTCTTTTCATTATAAAACACTAGGTGATTCTTACATAGGTAATGACTTCATTTTAGAGGGGGTACAATGAGAATATGGGCACAGTGATTTTACTAACAAGCCCCAAATCTATTTCAAAACTCTAAAGAAGTTCCAAAATCTGGTACCACCCTACTTCTCTATTTCTCTTCCTTCTTCCATCTGCCATGCACAGGCCCATATAAAAATGTGACAGATTTTCTACCAAATTATGTTCTAACTTCCAGGTCCATCTAAAAAAAATTTTTTTTACATATTCAGTTTCTTCAAACCTGACTCTCACTGGTTGATTTGCCTTACACCATGAGCTGTAGTAAACCTGAAAGACGAAGTTGACTCCTCCCTTTCTTTTATCTTCCACTAATAATTGCTCGCTGAAAAATTTCTAAAGAGCTTTATTAAGGCATAAGATACACTAAGCTCTATGTACTTGAAGTGTTCAAGTTTTTAGTTTGATAGATGTATGTACCTGTGAAGCCATCAGCACACAGACAAAACAATGAACATATCACTTACCCCAAAAGTTTCATCATAATTACCACCTACTGTATCCCTCCTTTCCACTCTTTCCGATCTCTCCCTAAGCAAGCATTACTCACAGTCACAGTAGCTTGGTTTGCATTTTCCAGAATTCTATATAAATAGAATCATAAAGTATGATTCATTCCTGTTGTAGCATATATCAAGAGTTTATTCCTTTTTAAAAATTTTTAATGTTTGTTTATTTTTGAAGGAGAGAGATACAGAGTGTGAGAAGGGAGGGGCAGAGAGAAAGAGGGAGACACAGAATCCGAAGCAGGTTCTAGGCTTTAAGCTGTCAGCACAGAGCCCAAAGCGGGGCTTGAACTCACAAACTGCGAGATCATGACCTGAGCTGAAGTCGGATGCTTAACCAACTGAGGCACCCAGGTGCCCCAATAGTTTATTCCTTTTTAATGTTGAGTAGTATTCCACTTCTTGTTTGTCCATTCACCAGTTCAAAGATGTTTGGTTTGCTTCTAGTTTTTGTCTATTACAAATAAAACTGGCATAAATATTCATGTACAAGTCATTAAATGGGCATATGCTACCATTTCTCTTAAGTAAACTTAAGAGTTTGTTTAATATTAAAAAAAATGGTCAAACTGTTTTTAAAAGTGGTTACGTTATTTAAATTCCCATTAAGACACTGAGAGTTCCAGTTCCTCAACATTCTCAGCAACATTTGGTGTAGTCAGTCTTCGTAATTTTAGACATTCTAATAAGTGTTTAAATTGTATCTCCTTGTGGATTTCTCAATATGTGTTTTCTTAAGGGCTAGCGATGATGAGAATTACTCCATGTGCTTATTCACCATCCTGGACATTTCTTGGTAGAATGTCTGTACAAAATTATAGTATTTTTTAAAAGTTTATTTATTTATTTTGAGAGAGAGAGAGAGATGGAGAGCAAGCAGGGGAGGGGCACAGAGAGAGAGAGGGAGACAGAGAATCCCTCCACACTGACAGTGCAGAGCCTGATGTGGGGCTCGAACTCATGAACCATGACAGCATGACTGGAGCTGAAATTAAAGAGTCAGATTCTTAACTGACTGAGTCACCCAGATGCCCTAGTATTGTGTTTTTAATTTCTAATTCTACTTTTTATTGTTTGTATATAGAACTGTGATTGACTTTTATAGGTTAACCTTATATCTTGCAATCTTGGCTATAATTTTATTTTTAAAAAATAAAGCTCGTTCTTTTCTTATAATTGAGTTTTGAGAATTCTTAAAAAAATTTTTTAAAGTTTATTTATTTTGGGACAGAGAGAGAGAGCGAGCAAGCAGGAGCAGGGAAGAGGCAGAGAGAGAGGGAGAGAGAATCCCAAGCAGGCTCCATACTGTCAGCGCAGAGCCCGACACAGGACTCATAAGCCATGAGATCATGACCTGAGCCAAAACCAAGAGTCAGATGCTTCACAGACTGAGCCACCCAGGCACCCTGAGAATTCTTTATAAATTTTGAATACAAGTCATTTATTGAATACATGATTTGCAAGTATTTGCTCCCACTCTATGGCTTGTATTTCATTCTTTTGTGATTTTGATGAGCAGAGCTTTTTAATTGTGATGATATCCAGTTTATCAAATTATTGTTTTGTAACTCATGCTTTTGGTATTAGAAAATCTTTGTGGGACCTAGGGTCACAGAGATTTTCTCCTGTTTTTTTTTTTTAAAGTTTTGTAGTTTTAGGTTTTCAATTTATGTCTACGATCCATTTTGAGTTAATTTTTGTATTATATGATGTTAGGATAGAAATTCATCTTACTGCATATGGATAGCCAATTGTTCCAGGATCATTGTTTGAAAAATATCATAACCTTTGTCAAAAATCAGTTATTCATGTATGTGTTGATCACACTAATACAACACTCCCTTTTTTAAGGTAGCTTGATAAAAAAAATCTTGAAATGTTAACCTTCCTGCTTGTTCATCATTTTCAAATTCGTTTTGGCTATTCTAGACTTTTTGCGTTTTCAAATAAATTTTAAAATCTATTTTCCAATTCTATCTTTCATTTGGTTGGGGTATTGATTTTGCTTAAATTTTTATAAATCAATATGGCGAGCATTGACATTTTAATATTGTCTTCTAACCAAAGAACACAATACATCTCTCCACTTGTTTAAGTTTTTCTTAAATTCTCTCAACAATATTGTGTAGTTTAGAGTATATATGATTTTCACATTCTATCATAACTATCCCTAAATTTTTCATGTAATTTTGATACTATTACAAATGGGATTTATTTTTTCAATTTCAATTTCTGACTCATTTTGTATGTTGATCTTGTATCTTGTAAACTTGCTAAACTGAATTATTAGTTCTATCAGTCTTTTTCATAGATTCCATCAGATATCATACAGACACAATCATATTCTCTTCAGAAGGAAAAAAGACTATTTTACTTCTTCCTTTCCAGTATGAATGCCTTTTATTTATTTTCCTTGCCTTATTAATCTGGATAGCATCTCCAGTACATTGTTGAATAGAAATGTTGAAAGTTTCTTGTCTTGCTCTTGATCTGGAGAGAAAGCATTCAGTCTTTCAACATTAAATATAATTTTAACTGTAGGTTTTTTATAGGTGTCCTTTAAATATCTAGTTTGCTGAGAGTTTTTATTGGAAACTGATATACATCTTGTGAAAGACTTTTTACATCCATCAAGCTGAACAAATTAATTTTTCTGTGTAAGTGTTGTAATGTACTGAGTTATGTTAATTGACTTTTGAATGTTAAATTAACCTTATGTCCCTGGGGTAAATCCTGCTTGGCCATGATATACAATATTTTTGATATATTGTTTGATTTCATTTGCTAACATTTTGTTTAGATTTTTCCATATATACTTGTGAAACATATTTGTCTGTGATTTTCTTTCCTTTTAATGTCTTTTTCTGGATTTGATATCAAGGTATGCTGGCCTCATAGGGCATGTTGGAAAGTAGTCACTAATCTTAATTTTCTGAAAATATTTGTTTAGAATTGGCATTATCTTTTCCTCAATATTTGTTAGAATTTACCAAGGAAGCCAATGGAGCTTGGAATTTCAGTGTGGGAAGATTTTTTAAAAATAAGTTATGTATGTTTATATATAGTGGGCTTCTTTAAGTAAGTATAACTTACTATTATATCTATCTATCTATCTATCTATCTATCTATCTGTCTGTCTGTCTATCTATCTATCTATCTATCTGTCTATCTATCTATCTATATAGAGTGGGCTTTCATAGTCTATGTCTTTTAAGTAATTTATCCACTTCATATAAGTTGTCAATTAATTGGCCCAAGTATTTTATTTCCCTATTATCCTTTTAATTATGTAGACTTTACAGTGATTCCCCAGTGTTAATATTGGCAACTTGTGTTTTTATTTTCCTGATCATTCTGGCTTTAGTTTTATCCATTTTATTTGTATTTTCATGAAATAGATTTGCTTTCACTTGTTTTCCCTATGTTTCAGTTATTTCACTGATTCTACTTTGATCTTTATTGTTTCCTATCTTCTACTCACTTTAGGTTGAATTTTCTCTTCTTTTTCTTTTTTTTCCATGAAGACAACTTTTTTATTCTTTACATATTTATTTTGGATATGCCTTACCTAGATTAAGCTAAAACAAGGATTTGAAAAGCAGAATATCCCTTTTATTGTAATTTCTTTATATATAATGTTTTCAACCTAGATTCAGGTAACTACCTATCTTTTCCATCAAAAGAGAAGGGTCCTGCACATTATGACAGGCAAAAAAGGGCCTTTAGGGATAACATATTTTAAATTAATCCAGTTAATCCAATTGGAAAATTTTCCAATTTTTCTGAGTACATTGGAAAGTGGGAAAAAGACAGAAGGAGAGAAAAATTGTACATCAAAGAACAGACTGTAATAACCTTAGCTGGGTTTGCTACACTCTTTACATTTCTTCCAACAGGTACAAAGAAGGTTCAAGTGCACTATGTAGTTGCTTTTCCATATCTGAATTTCGTTTTTTTTTTTTTTTTTTAACTCCCAGTAATCCTGGCCAGTGTTTATCCAAACTCTCTGAAGCATAGTATATCTCAATTATGCAGAATAACCCTGGGCAACCACAAACAAGGGAGAAGCACATCTCCGGAAAGAATCCTTAGATCTCAACTACATTTTCCAAATTTAGAATTGCCACTTCAAGGGGCGCCTGGGTGGCTCAGTCCGTTAAGCGTCCAACTTTGGCTTAGGTCGTGATCTCAGGTTCGTGGGTTTGAGCCGCGCATCGGGCTCTGTGCTGACTGCCAGCTCAGAGCCTGGAGCCTGTTTCAGATTCTGTATCTCCCTCTTTCTCTGACCCTCCCTGCTCACGCTGTCTCTCTCTCTCTCAGAAAGAAATAAAACATTAAAAACAAAAAAGAATTGCCAATTCAAGATGGAGAATATGCAGTAGGAAAAGTTATTAAAACAGTAATACAATTTGACTAAGAGTAGGAAATGCAGAATTTTAAGGTTAAGAGAGCTCCTTAGAAGGGCATTGAAGTAAACATCATGAGAGGCAGTCAGGGAAAAGGAAGAAAGCCTCTTATAAGACAACTTACTTGCACTACTCTTTTCTGTGCTAGCATCCCTTTCTCAAAAGATAAAGTCATGGACAATATTTTTTTTCTTTGACCAGAAATTTTAAGCCTCCTTTTCTGTATACTTTCTCAGACTTACAGTGTAAATTTCTTGTTTTATTTTACTTTTATTACTTGTGTGATTAAGTTTTTTTAGAAGTATGACTAAAGAAGGGGGCCTGGATGGCTCAGTAGCTTCAGTGTCGGACTTCAACTCAGGTCATGATCGCCCAGTTCGTGGGTTCGAGCCCTGCGTCCAGCTCTGTGCTGGCAGCTCAGAGTCTGGAGCCTGCTTCGCATTCTGCGCCTCCCTCTCTCTCTCTGCCCCTCCCCGACTCGTGCTCTGAATCTCTCTCAAAATAAACATTAAAAGAATGTACAAGTATAGTTGATAGGCATTTGTATCTCATTTTGTTGTGTCATTTATTTTTCTTTTAGGGGTTTTTAATAGTCACCTAGATCAGGCTTTGGAAATTGATGTACTTACGAACCACCAGGGAACACTAGTAAGAGACAGATTTTGATTTAGTAGGGCTGAGATGGGGCCTGAGATTCTTCACTGCCAACAGGCACAAGGTGATCCTGGTGATAAGCTGGGGGCTGTCTTTTGAGAATAAGAACGTAGATTATGTCTCTTTGCTGTGAGTTAATCTCCAAGTGAACACTGTCTTGGGGGAGAAAGCAAAAGAAAATGCATTCTCAGTTCACTCAGCCTGCGGTGTACTGTGCACTGTTTCTTTGCTCTTTTACAACTTGAAATAAAACAAATTATACTTCTAGTATAGTGATCACTTCATATAACTATAAATAACTTCATTTCAATACTGACCTAAGTGCCCAAATTCTGAAAGAATAATGCTGAGGCAGTTCATATATATTTTTTGGTGGATCAGTTGTTTGATTCTCTTTGATCATATATTTTTGTTTTCCTCTTTTCAAATTTTTATTTACATTCTAGTTAGTTAACATATTCCGCAATATTGATTTCAGGAGCAGAGTTCAGTGACTCATCACCCAGTGCTCATCACAATAAGTGCCCTTCTTAATACCCATCTCCCATTTAACCCATCCCCTGCCTACCTCCCCTCTAGCAAGTTTTTCTCTTATGGTTTGCTTCCCTCTCTCTCTTTTCACTTTCTCATATTTTCATATGTTTCGTTTCCTAAATTCCACATATGAATGAAGTAATTGTCTTTCTCTGACTGACTTATTTCCTTAAACATAATACATACACTCTACCTCCATCCACATCTTTGCAAATGGCTAGATTTCACTCTTTTTGATGGATGAATAATATTCCCTTGTATGTACATACCACATCTTCTTTATCCATTCATCAGTCGCTGGACATCTGGGCTCTTTCCGTAGTTTGGCTATTGTTAACAATGCTGCTATAAACATTGGGGTACGTGTACTCCTTCTAATCAGCATTTTTGCATCCTTTGGGTAAATATTGAATAGTGCAATTGCTGGGTCATAGAGTAGTTCTATTTTTAACTTTTTGAGGAATCTTCATACTGTTTTCCAGAATGGCTGCACCAGTTTGCATTTCCACCAATACTGTAAGAGGATTTCCCTTTCTCTGCAGCCTCGCCAACATCTGTTGTTGCCTGGGATATTCATTTTAGCCATTCTGACAGGTGTGAGTGGTATCTCATTGTGGTTTTGACTTGTATTTCCCTGATGATGAATGATGTTAAACACCTTTTCATGTTTCTGTTAGCCATCTGAATGTCTTCTTTGGAAAACATTTGGAAAATGTCTATTCATGTCTTTTGCCCATTTCTTCACTGGATTATTTGTTTTTTGGGTGTTAAGATTGCTAACTTCTTTACAGATTTTAGATACTAACTCTATCAGATACGTCATTTATCAGATATGTCTTTATCTTCTCCCATTCTGTAGGATGCCTTTTAGTTTTGTTTATTGTTTCCTTTGCTGTGCAGAAGCTTTTTATCTTCAAGTCCAAATTGTTCATTTTTGCTTTTGTGTCCCTTGCCTTTGGTGACGTGTGTAGTAAGAAGTTGCTATGGCTGAGGTCAAGGAGGTTGCTGCCTGTGTTCTCCTCTAAGATTTTGATGGTTTCCTGTCTCACATTTAGGTCTTTCCTTCATTTTGAATGTATTTCTGTGTACAGTGTAAGAAAGTGGTCCAGTTTCATTCTTCTGCACGTTACCATCCAGTTTTTCCCAACTTCATTTTTCCATTGGATATTCCTTCCTGCTTGGTCAAAGATTAATTGACCATATAGTTGTGGGTCCATTTCTGGACTCTTCTTTGTTGGGAGATTTTTGATTACTGATTCCATTTCTTTGCTGGTTATGAGTCTGTTCAAATATTCTATTTCTTCCTGTTTCAGTTTTGGTAGTTTATAAGTTTCTAAGAATTTATCTATTTCTTCCAGGTTGCCTAATTTATTGATATATAATTGCTCATAATATTCTCTTATAATTGTTCGTACCTCTGTGGTGTTGTGATCTCTCCTCTTTCATTTGTAAGTCTATTTCTTTAGGCCTTTCTCTTTTCTTTTTGATAAGTCTGGTTAGGGATTTATCAATTTTCTTAATTCTTTCAAAGAACTACCTCCTAGTTTCATTGATCTCTTCTACTTTTTAAAAAATTTCTATACTTATTTCTGTTCTAATCTTTATTATCACTTCTTCTGCTGGTTTTAGGCTCTATTTGCTGCTCTTTTTTCAGCTTCTTTAGATATAAGGTTAGGTTGTGTATTTGAGACTTTTCTTGCTTCTTGATAAAGGTCTGTATTGCTATATACTTCCCTCTTATGACCCCATTTGCTGCATCCCAAAGGTTTTGGACTATTGTGTTTTCATTCTCATTGACTTCCATATACTTTTTATTTCTTCTTTAATTTCCTGGTTAACCCTTCATATTTTAGTAGGATGTTCTTTAACCTCCTTGAATTTGTGGTCTTTCCAATTTTTTTCCTGTGGTTGACTTCAAATTTCATAGCGTTGTGGTCTAAAAATATGCATGGTATGATCCCAATCTGTTTGTATTTGTTGAGGGTTAATTTGTGACCCAGTACGTGATCTACTTTGGAGAATATTCCATGTGCATCCAAAAATATGTGTATTCTGCTGTGTTAGGATGAAATGTTCTGAATATATCTGTTAAGTCCACTTGTTCAGTGTGTCATTCAAAGCCATTGTTCCTTGTTGATTTTCTGCTTAGATGATGTCCATTGCTGTAAGTGGGATATTAAAGTCTCCTACTATTCTGTATTATTATCAATGAATTTCTTTATGTTTGTGATTAATTGATTTATATATTCAGGTGCTTCCACACTGAGGACATAAATATATATAATTGTTAGATCTTCCTGAAGGATAAATCCCTTAAGTATGATACAGTGCATGGGGCACCTGAGTGGCTCAGTTGGTTAAGCGGCCAACTTCGGCTTAGGCCATGATTTCACAGTTCATGGGTTTGAGCCCCGCATTGGGCTCTCTGCTGACAGTTCAGGGCCTGGAGCCTGCTTCAGATTCTGTGTTCCCCTCTCTCTGCCCCTTCCGCGTTCGTGCTCTGTCTCTCTAAAAATAAGTAAATGTAAAAAAAAAAAGTATGATATAATGTTCTTCTTCATCTCTTATTACAATCTTTGTTTTAAAATCTAGTTTGTCTCATATAAGTATCTCTACTCCAGCTCTCTTTTGATGCCCATTAACATGATAAATGGTTCTCCATCCCCTCACTTTTATTCTGCAGGTGTCTTTAGGTCTAAAATGAACCTCTTGTAGGCAGCATATAGATTAGTCTTTTTTTTTTTAATCCATTCTGATACTCTATGTCTTTTGATTGGAGCATTTAGTCCATTCAGAGTGATTATTGATAGATATGAATTTAGTGCCATTGTGTTACCTGCCAAGTTGTTGGTGTTTCTGGTACTGTTCTCTGTTTTTTTCTCATCTTTGTTTCTTTTGGTCTCCCCCCCCCCCCCAACACACACGCATATAGATTACTCTTTTTTTTTTTAATCCATTCTGATACTCTATGTCTTTTGATTGGAGCATTTAGTCCATTCAGAGTGATTATTGATAGATATGAATTTAGTGCCANGTGTTTAAGGTATATGGTGTCACATATTATGTTTTTGATTGATTTTTTTATAGACATATTCATTTTTACTGCTTTTGGGTTTCCTACCTTTTTACCCCCCCCCCCCCCAACACACACACTCAAAGCGGACTCTTTAATATTTCTTGCAGAGCTGGTTTAGTTGTCATGAACTCCTTTCGTTTTTGTTTCTCTGTCCTTCTACTGTGAATGACAGCCTTGCTGGATAGAATATTCCTGGCTGCATAGTTTTCTCATTCAGCACGTTGAATATATCCTGCCACTCCCTTCCGGCCTGCCAAGTTTCTGGTCCACAGATCTGTCTTCCCTTATAGTTAAGGACTTTTTTCCATTGTTTCTCTGAGGATTTTTTTCTTGTCTGTGTATTTTGTAAATTTGACTATGGTATGTCAGTGATTGGCTGTCTTTTGATGAATTCAGTGGGAGTTCTCTGTGCTTCTTGTATTTTGATATCTGTGTCCTTCTCCAGAATAGGGAAGTTTTCATCTATAATTTGTTAAAATAAACTTTCTGCTTCTTTTTCTCTCTCTTCATCTTCTGGGACTCCTATGGTATATATGTTATTATGTTTTAAGGAGTCACTGAGTTCCCTAAATCTACATTCACGATCCAATAACTTTCTTTCCCTTCCCTTTTCAGCTTCATTATTCTCCATAATTTTATCTTTTATATCACTAATTTGTTCATCTACTTCATCCATCCTCATTATCATGGCATTCAGTTGGGTCTGTATCTCAGTTATAGCATTTTTAACTTTGGCCTGGCTAGTTTTTAGTTTTCTTATCTCTGCAATAAGGGATTTTCTAGTGTCTTCTATGCTTCTTTCAAGGTCAGCTGTATAATAGTTGTTTTACATTCTAGCTCAGACATCTTACTTTTATATATTGATTAAATTCCTGTCTGTTACTACTTCCTGTTCTTTTTTGGGGGGATGAATTCCTCTGTCTTGTCATTTTTGTCTAGATCACTATTGTGTGTTGTGTGTTTGTGTGTGTGATTGTTAAGAAAGACTGTTATATACCTGCTCCTTAGAGTAATGGCTATATGAAGAGCCCCAAAGAGTGGGACGGGAGGGGTGTGTGTGTGCTATATGCACTCTTCTGTTGTGTTTTGGCTACTCCTACCGTCAGGTCAGTCCTCTGCAGGGTTTCTCCTTGCCTGTAGAGGGGGTTGTTTGGATCTTGTTCATGTGTGACAAGTTCTAACTAGGTGTGTTTTGATCTGCTTGTTAAAAGACGCTAGATCAAAAAGAAAAAGGAGAAGAAGAAGCAGCAGCTAGATTCTATTTCCCCTAGAGCTGAAGCTTTACAGCACTCTTTTATCAATAGACTTGGTGCATATGAAGGGTTTGTGCTGGTCTTCTGCTGTACTGATTCTCTGGCGGACTTGCCCTGGTGGAGATGCAACTGTAGAATGAAGGGGACGGGGTTTGGTATATGCGGCTCTAGTCTCCACTGGGAGGCGCTGTCTCTTCCCTGGAGGCAGAAGTAGGGAGTTCCCTCCCACCATTGTTCAGAAAGCCCTCACAGGAGAGCAATCACCTCTCTTGTGTCCCTGGCTTCTGTCAGATCCTTGCCTTCATCTGACATCTGCCTCTCTGCCTCCTAGCTGTCCAGCTGCCAGGTGATACAGTACTCCTATGTTTTATCTCAGACACGTGGCTGAGTTTCAAAACTCCAAATTTTAGGGACCTTCCCAGTGTGGATTTGTGGGGACCCTCTAGGGGAGGGTCTTGCCGCACTTTTGCCATATGCTGGTTTGTCCCAGAAAAGCACTTGCGCAACCACACAGCGGTTCAGGGTTTATGGTAAAGTGTAGCAGAAAGCCAGAACCAAGGCTTGCTGCCTCGGCCAGTGTCTTTGTTCCTACGCTTGGGGACAGGCCATCACACTGGCACTGTTGCTTCTTTCGTTCCCAGAGAAGCCATGCCACCATTCCCATGTGCATTCCAGGAAGGGGAACTCCTTTTTGCCTTGCAACCCCAGGATCCTCAGGCCATGCTGCCAACACGTGGGTCTCCACCTTCCTTCCCCAGGGGAGCACTGCCAAGCCCGCCAGCTTATGAAGTGAACTTGTAAAACTTCAGACTGTGCTCCACTGGTTATAATAACTTGCAATAGTTAGCCCTTTCCTTTTCTTAGTCAGTGGTTTTGGGGAAGAGTTTTTCTGGTGAATTCCCTGCCTGCTGCTTCACTCTTTCTTTCTTTCTCTCTCTCTCTTCGAACAGGGCTCCCTTCTTTCTGCAGCACCTGCAGTTCTTTTCTCCCCCAAATCAACTTGCTGCAGCTTCCACCTTCCACAAGGTGCTCATTTTTCTACTTGTAGATGTGATGTTTTGGTCTCTCAGTCCTCAGATTGATTTCTTGGGTTTTCAGAATGATTTGATATTTTTCTAGCTGTGCTCAAGGGGTGAGGCAAGCTTTGGGTCCCCTACTCCTCTGACATCTTAACCCCAAGGACAATATTTTAAAGTTGATTGCAAACTGCTATAATAATTTACCAAAGCAAACTGTGGGCAAATGGTACTTATACAGAGGACAAAACAGGAGAAGGAACAGAAAGTTTCGAATTAGAAATAGCTTGTTGCTTTTGGAGGGGAAGAGTGTGATACAGGAAAGAGCATTTTTTCTCTCTATCTCATAAAGTTTTTTGAATGCAGTTTGCTTTTGTGTAGGTGACTAAAATATCTGGTGACTAACCACTGCAAATACAACTTACAGACACAAAGGAGAAGGTTAGTGTGATGAAGACAAAAGGTAAGTGTGGGGTATAGGTGCTAAGGAATGAAACAGCACAAGATGGTCTTACACTGGGAGTGGAACAATTTTGTTGTAAACCCACTCACTCAATCTATCTGATTATTTTTTCTAATGTACTCAACATACCAAAGTCAAGTCCAAATCCTTGCTGTGGGCAGGAAAGCATATTCTACGTCCCTTCTGTCTTTATTCCATTTTCTACTCACACGATGCAGGATGGAAAATGTGTAACACTCTGAAGAGAAACAATAGTGCATTTAAGACTGTTCACTGTAGATAGGTGTCTGACACCCTATTCCTTGTCGTCCCCACAACAGACACTAGTGGGTGTAAAGTAAGCCTCTTTCCAAGATGATATTCTGTTACTCCTCATTTTGGGGAAAAATAAACCAAAGAGAGAATTTGTAGTTTTACTGTTTGTGAAAAATGAGCTGGTCCTTATTTTGAGATCAGTAAAACTTCATTCTTTCCAACAGCCATCCCAGATTTCTGACAAACAATGAATAGAACAAGCCTTTCACTCCAGCTTCTGAGGCACAGAGAAGGATAGAAACTACCCTTCAATTTCTCTAAAAATGAGCCAAGGGGCACCTGGGTGGCTTAGTTGGTCGACCATCTGACTCTTGATTTTGGTTCAGGAGGAACTGTGATCTCACAGTTCATGAGTTTGAGCCCCACATCACACTTTGAGCTGACAGAGTGAAGCCTGTTTAGGATTCTCTTTGTCTCTCTTCATCTGCCTCTCCCTTGCTTGTTCTCTCTCTCTCTCTTGAAATAAATAAATAAATTCAAAAAATAAATAAATATGAGAAAAACTAGGTTTTTAGTCTTTTGGGATTTAGGAACTTCTACAAAAACACCTCCTATAGACAGTAATAAGCAATCCACACCAAGAAAATCCCAACTCAATGAAAGTGGTAATTCCCAGGATTTCAGGTGAAAGCCAAAGCCATTATTATGCAGATAATTAACTTTATCTATGGAAGTCTTTCCTCTTCTGAAGTGTGATTAAAAGGGAAACCATACAGAACAATTTTCTTTGTCTTAAAACTATATGGCTCATGGACTATCCCTTCACTGATGACAGTGTCCTCCACTCATTGAGACCTGGAATGAACCAATGATAAACCAAAGAGAAGCCAAAATCCAAGCAAAGGGCCCAAGTTGGGCCAATAGAAAGGAACAGGGAAAGAAATGATGGAGGCAAAAAGAAAAAAAGAAAAATTCAAAAGAGAAAATCTTTTTATTTGTAAGTCAGACCCTAAATAATCCTCCTCATCCCCTCAAAATTCCTAAATCTCAATGCTCTAAAACTCGAAGAGCACTAAGTACTGAAAACTTGCATCCTTTCGAATGGATCCTTTTTCCTTCTGAAAAAGCACTAGGCTACTATACTGATTTTGCTAGTGCTGAGGACCACATCTCTTCAAAGAGCCCTGGAGAGCTACGATTTTAGAGGCTTGTTGGGCTTCTCCAACCTTATGTCTTGCCTTCAGAAGTACCTTTTATGGAAAGAACCTCAGGTCAGAATAATCTAAAATAATCTAACCTCTCAGCCTCACAAAATATGGCAATGGAAACAAAAGAAAAGAAAAGAAAAGAAAAGAAAAGAAAAAAGGAAGGAAGGAAGGAAGGAGGAAAGAAAGAAAGAAAGAAAGAAAGAAAGAAAGAAAGAAAGAAAGAAAGAAAAGAAAAGAAAAGAAAAAAAACCAGGCATTCTATTAATAAATAAGGAATCTCAGGTTTCACAACACGAAACACACAAATTCAAAATGTGAATTTCTGCCATGAGTCTGGGACTTTTCTCACTGATCCAGAGCCCTTATCTTCAGAGAAACCATGCAGATCAGAGTAGCCCTCTCCTTGCTGGGAGTCTGCCTCCAAGCAAATGAGCACCGCTGAGAACCAACTAGACAACTAGACAGAAGTGCTGGGGCCACGGGGGAGGGAGGGGGTCCCCACGAATCCTTCCTTTCCAAAACCCAGCAGGGAATGGAAGAAATGGGGATGAATGAGAGGGTTAGGTGGGCTGTTTTAAGAGCTTACCCTAGGGCGCCTGGGTGGCTCAGTCGGTTAAGCGTCCGACTTCAGCTCAGGTCATGATCTCACGGATCATGGGTTCGAGCCCCACACCAGGGCTGTGTGCTGACAGCTAGCTGGAGCCTGTTTCGGATTCTGTGTCTCCCTCTCTCTCTGACCCTCCCCTGCTCATGCTGTCTCTCTCTCTCTCTCTCTCTCAGAAATAAATAAAACATTAAAAATTAAAAAAAAAAAAAAAAAAGAGCTCACCCTGCTAAGGGGCCTAGAGTGCCAAGTCAAGCTGCAGCCTCCAGAGATTAGAGCTGTAGGATACGTTGGGGGTAAGTGTGCTGTACTGGGTAGAAGCCAGAACCATATGGCCTCAGTGGAGAAGAAGGGGTTTAGAGGACAGTGATATACGATCAAGAGTTAAAAGCTGATCCTGAACACTTCAGAGCTACGGGTTGAAGAAGTATCTGCCAGACCTCCTCTTTTTCTAAGGTGATACTTGGTGACATTTATTTTTCATTTCATGTTTAATATAGGAGTTTAGTGCTATGAATTTCCCCTCATATACTCTTCTAATGACATCCCACAAATTTTGATGTGTTTTATTTTCATTTTTATTTATTCTTAAATATTTTAATTCCTTTTTTATTTCTTCTTTCACCATTGGTTATTAAAAGTGAGCTATTTCGTTTCCAGATATTTAAAGTTTTCCAGAGATATTTTTTTCTTGATTTCTCATTTCATTCCACTGTGATCAGAGAAGATATTTTGTATGATTCTCATCATTCTAAATTTATTGAGAATTTTTATGTGTCCAGAAATATCTTTGGAAATGTTTTACATGCATTTGAAAAGAATTTGTATTTCTTATTGAATGGAATGTTCTGTACATGTTGATCAGGTTAAGTTGAATGATAATTTTATTCAATTCTACTATACTCTCACTGACTTTCTGCCCAATTATTCTATCAATTATTGAGAGCTTGAAAGCTCCTATCATAATTATGGATTTGCTATTTTTCCTTATAGTTCTATAAGTTTTTGCTTCATGGGTTTTGAAGCTTTCATGTCAATTTCATAAACATTTAGAATTGATATGTACTCTTGATAAATGGACCCATCTGCCATTATGAAATGATTTTCTTTCTCCCTGGAAATATTTTTTGCTCCAAAATCCATGTTTATGGATTTTAATATAGCCACTCTGCCTTTCTCTTTCACTGATGTTAGCATGGAGTCTTTTCCCATCTTTTTACTTTTAACCTATCTTTTTCCTTTATATGAGTTAGGCATCATATAATTGAATTTTGCTATTTAAACCAGGCTGCTAACTTCTGCCTTTTAATTGGGTGTACTTAGACCATTTACATTTAATGGGATTATAGATATAGTTGAGTCCAAAATTATTATCTTGCTCTTTGTTTCCTATTTGTCCAATCTATTTTTTCTTTTTTCTCTCTTTATAACTTCTCTAGTATTAACTATCTTTTATGAATCCACTTTATTTTATTGGCTTATTAGTAATAACTCTTTGTTTTGTTATTATAGTAGGTGATTTAGGTTTATAGTATACAATTAAGCTCATCATGGTCTACCTTCAAAAGCTATTCTGCCACTTTATACATAGTACCTAAATTTTATAATCATATTCTTCCATTTGTCTACTTACCCTGTGTGTTATTATTGTTATTATTATCTTTTCTTACCTTTTAATTATAACATGTCATTTATGTAACTTAAAAACATAAACAGGCAAAATTCATTTTACAAGTCTGCACATATCGATATTTGAAGATCTGCAACAAATATACTGGAGTGCTGGCCCATGACAAGTGCTGAGGAGAGAAAAGGGCGCAGGCAGGGGAGAGAAAAGGGCAAAAAATGAAAGTGACAAGAAATAACAGGTAGAGGAGTCATATATTCAACTTTTTAAAAAAGAAGACACATTCCTTGGTATATTAAGACTAGCAAGTAAGATGAGCAACAAATAATTATAAAAAGTATGAGTTACAATCTTCAAAGTACAGTTTATATGATAGACAAATAATGACAGTAAATGTTTTTCAAAATTGGAGTATCCGAAAGATGCTTTGGTTTTTATTTTATCTTGTAGCAATACTAAGGGTGACTGGAGGCAAGGGTGGTAATAGAAATGAGAACAAGAGTAAATGCAGTGAAAATAGAATGTCATTTTTAATTTAAAAAAATGTTTTGTTAAGTGTATTTATTTATTTTCAGAGAGACAGAGACAGCATGAATGGGGGAGGGGCAGAGAAAGGAAGAAAGAGAATCCCAAGCAAGATCTGCTCTGCCAGCACAAAGCCCGATGTGAGGCTTGAACTCACAAACTATGAGATCATGACCTGAGCCAAAAAATTAAGAGTCAGATGCTTAACTGACTGAGCCATGCAAGCACCCCAAATTTTTAAATCTACTATAATATTTAAAGGGTCTAACAGTATAAGAAGGGTCTAACTAAAAAAAAAATAGTAGAGGAATAAAATGAATAGACTAGTGGAAAATTAAAAAGCTAAAAATTTTAGTGAGCAAAAAATTTTTGTTTCCATTAAAGATGAAGAAAAAAGAAGTGCATTTATTCTCCCACCTGAAACAAGTGAAAAACAGACCAAATATATGAAACGACAATTTTTAAGACACTGAATAGCAGGCAACAAAGGACCCTGATCCACAAGAAATGAGAAACTAACAAGGTAAATCCCATGATTGCACTAGTTTACTGCCTTGAGAGGGTTTCCATGCCATGGACTAGACCTTTATCATATAAAGTTCAAATTCTTCAGCCTGGCACACGATGTCCTCCCTCATGTAACCTTTGTTTACCTCTGCAACCACAGCAACATTGTCAATGTTGTCAAACCACGCTTATTACCATAACCATAACACATAATACCAAAACATAGCTATTATCAAAGGCCTACCATTTGGCAAAGACTGACGGATTTCTTGTTGAAAAAGAAGACACAGTTCCTATCCTTGGTTTAGTAAGAGTAGTAAGTAAGATGAACAATAAATAATTATAAAAAGTATGAGTTATAATCTTCAAAGTATCAGTTACCATGAGTGTACATTTTCTGGAGGAATTCAAGGTTAAAGTTCTTTTTCCTAGTGAAGCAGTGTCTAACTGAGAGATAAGTGATAGATGAGTAAGAGGTAGCCCAGTGAAAGATAATGGCAAGAAGCAATATACACAAAAGGAACAATGTGGGCAAGAACTTAGGTATGTCCACCAAATGGAAAGAAGCCCATGTGCCCTTGATGACTGGATTGTAGTGAGTCTCTCTTTGGAAGACTGGGGATGCTTCTTTAACTCACCTGTCCTGCCCCCCACCCCCAATAATACCTGAGAAGATTTATGCATCATGAGCCATCAAATTTCCATGTTTTCACGTGCCTGTATTGTTTCATATGTGTTGTTTCTGATGTTTTAAATCCTTTTATCTTTTTTCTTTTGGGCAAAGTTGTCATATTTTTGGGCACAACTTAAGCATCTTCTCACAGAAAAGAGCTTTCTGACTGTTTATTCCTATATCCCACTTGGAATGATCATTTTTCCCCCTCAATTTTTCACCCTGTGCTTTGAATCTATGCATATTATTGTTAATGTATGTGTTTCTGTCCCTTGAACTTGAGTTATTCAGAGCTAAAATCATGTCTTGTAAATTTTTATTTCACCATTTTTAGGATCTGTAATGGTCATGGCTAATTTTATTGCTGCTCTTCATTCCATTAGAAAGGAAATACAAGTGCTATCTATAGACAATCTACACAAAATTATTCATTCAGCGCATTTGATTACAGTAATAGTATTAAAAGTGCTTTTAATGACAAAACATTATTTAATTATGCTTTGCTTGTTTCCTTTTAGTTTTTGGTACAACTTAACTACGTGATTGTCCTTTTGGTTTCTTTTTTTTTTTAGGTTATTTTTGAGACAGAGAGACAGAGCACGAGCAGGGAAGAGGCAGAGAAAGAGGGAGACACAGAATGCGAAGCAGGTTGCAGGGTCTGAGCTGTCAGCACAGAGCCCAATGTGGGGGTCCAACTCACAAACCACAACCATGAGTTCATGACCTGAGCCGAAGTCAGATGCTTAACCAACTGAGCCACCCAGGCGCCCCTGTCCTTTTTGTTTCTAACGTATTTGTCCAAAACAAAGTACAGAAATCTAAATATTCATTTCAGTAACAACAGTGCACGACTTAATATTTCCCCTTAAATTTGTAAATCTGTAGTAAATGTTTCTCAACTTCCTTTGATTGTTTCATGCCCCATGCTGCAGAAGACATGAGTATGAAAGGGAACCTCAGTTTTTGAATGACTTCCCTTTTTTCGTTGACTCCACCTCCCACTATGCAGCCTTTCTGGATTTGTGTGTGTGTGTGTGCAGAAGTGAGATAATGTTTTAGAATTCTTCATGGTCCTCTTCTTTAACAGAATACTTCTAGGGAATAATACAACAGGATTTAGAAATCATTCAAACTTTGGACTGGACAAACTCAGAATGGTGCTACATGGAAACCCCAGATCTACTGGTAAACATTTCTTATTTATTTCACCTTTGCCTTTAATGTAGCATAAAATTATTCTGGCAGTCAACAGATCTTACTTACTAGTGGTTGGCATCAGTCAGGTATGGGAAACGGGCATTAAGCTTCTATGGCAATAACTTGTGTCTGCAACAGGTTCCAAACTAAAGATGGGAGCTAAAGATTAGATTTGGCATCAGTTTTGTCAAACTATGGAGGGGAGATTCAGAAAGAAGCTGAAATGAACTGAACTGTATTGAGTCTGGAAACAATCGTTAGAAAAGATAGAACGCGCTGAGATGAATATATATGGAAAGTTGATCACCTCGAGAAACTTTACAATAACATCCCTGAGTGTTGAAATCTACCTCTTGATGTATATGGATGTGTTAAGCTCATTTAGCATTTTTAATGGTTTTTCAGAGCTTTTATTATTGAAGGATAGCCCGCCACATGAAAGCATGAGTCATAAGCGTACTGTTCGGTGACTTATCCCAAAGTAGATGCTCCTGTGTGGTCACCAATGCATTCGGACTTCTACGCAAGTGTTGGGTTAGAGTAAGAATAAGAAGTGAGAGTAATAAAAAGCTTCAGAGTTTTATGCTCTTTCCAATATTTTGGTTTCTTGAAAAGAAACATTGTCATTTTATTCCATCAGTGTTCAGCTACTCCTTAGCAGGCAGTGTGCCATGTACTGGTGAAACAGTGCTGAACTTGATAGGTATAATCCATTCCCTCATGGAACTTGCTATCCAACCATCTGGATCAGGTGGGCTTGGAGATGGGGATATCTGTAGTTGAATATTGTTCTGTGCCTGTGGAGGGAACTGCTCCCTGCTAAATTTCATGGTTGCTTTTTTGATTTTCCACGTTTTCAGGTCTGCTTTTGAAATTCTTCTCCATCCCCAACTTGCTTCTAATTCCTCACCCCTGGGTTGCCTATACACGTGAACATTTTCAAAGCTATTTCATTGAGACTATATGATCCTGGGTATGAATATGTTCAGTCCACCTTGCCATTTAGAAGGAAAGGTTCTTGCGGCTCCTGGGTGGCTCAGTCGGTTGAGTGTCCGGCTTCAGCTCAGGTCATGATCTCACGGTTCGTGGGTTTGAGCCCCGCATTGGGCTCTGTGCTGACGGCTAGCTCAGAGCCTGGAGCCAGCTTCAGATTCTGTGTTTCCCTCTCTCTCTGACCCTCCCCTGCTCATGTTCTGTCTCTCTCTGTCTAAAAAATAAAAATAAACTATTAAAAATTTTTTTTAAAAAGGAGAAAGATTCTTTGTCTTGGATGGACTTTCCTTGTTAATCTCAAAATTCTTCCAAGTCTCTTTGTTGGGAAGACAATACTGTTGTCTGTTTTTTGTTTTTTGTTTTTTTTCACAGACTTTAGAAGATGGTTTGTCCTCCTGAGTCCCTCCACTGTGGCTGTGGTCTCAGTTCTCAGTTCCTGCTTGGTCACCAATTCTCTTGGTGAGTGCTTTGTCAAATTTACTCACAGTCTTAGCCGACACTGACAAAAATTATTTAAAAGCAAACAATTCTCCTGAGGGCTGAACGGGGTCTAAAAACACACTTAGTGATTTCAAAGGGTCAGATATTAAAAGTACAAAGTAAGATCCGAACCATGTGACATCAAAAAAAGGAACAAAATATTGGCACAGGCTCCCCCAGAATAAAATAAACTCTTACAGCTGGGGGGGAAAAGTGCATTTTGTTTAAAGATTTGAAATAATGTCTACCTAAAAAATAGAGAATAGGGTTTTTTTTTCTGAGGAAAAACCTCAGAATTATTGGGATGAAACGGAATTTGGGGAACACTTTAATAAATTCAAATGCCAAAATTTACCTAAAAATGTATTGAGGGAAGCCAGATATGTAGGCGTGAGAGCACAGATTCTTGATAAAGTAATCATAGAAAGGTAGCTGAGACACTGGGGGGGGATTTGTGGGGTAGAAGGAATTATTTTATGGAAAGAAATAATAGGAAAATATCTCCGTCTCAATTTCCGTTTAAGTAGAAAAGTTTTGAGCAGATTTCAACTAGTATTTTAAAAATTCATGGTGTTTTACATATATATACACAATGGGTGTTAAATTCCTTATGACTATGCTATTTAACTCTCCATGGAGATCATGCCAGTTGACGTTATAAAGAATATCAGAATTGTGTTACTTAGCATTACTGGTTTTAAGTCATGATTTCATCCCAAACCCGTGATGCCGTTATCTGTATTCCCAAAGGGCACCCTCCTGTCGTACCATGGATGAGTTCAGGCATGCTTCTCCAATTTCGCTTTGAAAAATAAATAAGTAATCAAAAGACCCATAATTCTCAAGTTGCTCTTTGGATCTCGACCAACTGCTGCCTTTACCTGTTGTTGCAGGAGCCGCGGAGAAGGAGCTGAGGCTGGTGGACGGTGAAGACGGGTGCACGGGGAGAGTGGAGGTGAAAGTCCATGAGGAGTGGGGAACTGTGTGTAATAATGACTGGGGCATGGACGAGGTCTCCGTGATTTGTAGGCAGCTGGGTTGTCCCACTGCTGTCAAAGCCACTGGATGGGCTAATGCCAGGCCAGGCTCTGGACAAATTTGGATGGATCATGTTTCTTGTCGAGGGAATGAATCTGCTCTCTGGGACTGCAAACATGAAGGCTGGGGGAAGCATAACTGCACTCATCAGCAGGATGCCGGTGTGACCTGCTCAGGTAAGACTTGCAAAAGTCAAAGCCTTGGGCGCCTGGGTGGCTCAGTCGGTTAAGTGACTGACTGGGTTTTGGCTCAGGTCATGATCTCGCTATTCATGAGTTCGAGCCCTGTATCGGGCTCTGTGCTGACAGGCAAGCCTGCTTGGGATCTTCTTGCTATCTCTCTCTCTTTCTCTCTCTCTCTCTGCCTCTCCTCAGCTTGCACACACACATGCTCTCTCTCTCTCAAAATAAATAAATAAGCATTAAAAAAAACCTCAAAACCTTGGCATGAAATGCTTTGTGGGAAAAACAAATATGTAGATGGATTGAAAATGAAAAGGAGCCAGTTTGCTGTAAATCATCTAGTCCATGTATAAAACCACCCAATCCATTGTTAATAGATCAGAAAATGCATGACAAACCCCCTAAAAGAAACGATCAAAAGATTCTAAACACTGCCATCAAGGAGGAAGTGACCAGTTGTAATTTTATGGTCCATAAATCTACTATGAGTTTCTACTCCTTACATAAAAACACCATGATATCTAAGTTCATTCCTTGTCTTCTTTCTCAGTGACACACTGCTTTCGTGGATCGACCTTTTTGTCCAGTAACTGCTAATCAACTCATTGAACCAAGAAATAAATATTCCTAACACTAATCCTTTATTGGAGGAAGGATGTTTTGCAGACTATTATTGCTTTTTCCCGTGTACAGTGCTGTTCGTTTCATTTACATGGTGGTTTTCACTTATAAAACATGTCATAAATTTTTATCTCCGGTGACCATAAAATAACTCAGAAAGTTATGTGTCAGACCTTTCTGATGACAGATCCCAAGGTCGTATTTATGACCCAGGTCAGGTTCCCGGGCTTCCCATTTCTCTTTGCTGACTTCACTGGCTTTTCTGCAACCCTCTCACCTCCTAACCTTTTTCTTAGAGACCATCTCTTACATGGGGCTGGTTTTAAAAAGGACTCCTCTCTACACAGGCACTGTGGGGTAATGTGAGCAACACGGGCTAGAATCTAGAAAAATGAGGGACTAAATTCCAAATCAGCCTCTTCTTAATGTTATTTTGTTAAATCTTTCTAAACTTCCATTTCTGAGAACTCAGTGCTTTAATACGTGTAGAGCTACTGGTACACTGGTAGGTATGTAATAAGTGTTTAACTTTAGTTTCCTCATAGCTCACTGCTTCTCATTACTTGACAACTCAGTTTTCTTTTGTTTCCTTCCTTCCTTACTTCTTTGCTTCCTTCTTCCCTCCTTCCCTCCCTCCCTCTCCTCCGCCTCCTCCTCCGTCTTCTTTTTGTCTTTTATCATTAATCATCATAGGGGAAAGATGGGGAATAACAATAGTAACATCTACATCAAGCATCTACAGCAAAGAAGATTTCTAAAAATCATAATAAATCTTGCCAGGCTCTCACTATATTGCAGTCTACAGAGCTGAGTGTTTAAGCTCAGACATCAGTGTCGCACTTTTAACTCTTGTTTTCTGTTTTTTATACTTAAGGATAGAATTAATCAAATTTGCTTTTGGAAGTTTATACAGCTAAAGCTCCAACTGGTGCATGCCTAGCCACTCAACGGCTCCCTACTTTCACGAGTGTTCAGAACTTGTATTTCTGAGGTTTCCCTACCCTGACTAATGCTCAGTCCTTAGACCCTCTAGAGTATAACAGTCAAGAGAGTAAAACGCTGGTGTTAGACGGCTTTTTCTTTTTTCATCCTGGCTCTACTACTTTCTGGGTGTATGATCCCGTGACAATTAGGCAAATTGAGAATTCGAGAAGTAGGGCTAATGGGCAATTATAATCTTTACATCGTGGGGAATTTTAATCTTTTAAAGACCAACTAACGACAAGGATTTTCATCTACACCTACTTGCCAAGGATGATGTTTTACAGACTAAAATTTGCTTTCTGTTTTGTCTTGTTTCTTGTTTCTTGACAATTAGGCACATTGAGAATCTGTGAACTAGGACAGTAGAAGTAATATGTAATGCCTAATGTTGTGATGATTAAAGAAGACTAAATGTGATACGCTTGGGACCCCACATGCCTATTTTAATTGTGAATTATTATTTTTCTTAATATAAATTGTCCAGGATTTTAAAAAATCCTGTTCAGTAGAGGTCTTTGCCTAGTATTTAGGGCTTTTAAAAGTGGGTTACTTTCTCAAAAAAAAAAAGTGCTTCTAAACATTTTGTTGAAGCACAGATTTTGTTTTTTGGATGTCCTCAATTTTCATCCCAAATCTCCTTTTCTTGGGTATTTTTGTTCTCATAGAAAAATCTAGGGAAGAGTGTATAGACAGAATTTTCTTTATGAGAAAGTTATTCTTTGCTAAAAATGGTACCAGATGAATTGGGGAAGGGGGGTTAAAAAGGCTTTGATTCAAACAGGATATTGGTAGGAAATGAATTATTTTGATTTATTTTTCCTCAATGTTTATTAATTTGGTATACCACAGGCTACTTTTGCGAACTGTTGTGCATGCTCATGCATTTTTATTTTTCGCTTTTTCCTTGTTTCTAATTTAATTTGACTTCAGACAATTCTTCATGCTCTAAACTGTTTGCGATACAGCAAGATTAAAATAAAGGTTTTGAACGTTCAACAAATGACCAGTTTGCCATTTTTTTCTACTTTGTTGTATGGACCCATTTTATTTTTTTCTAGTTTTTTAAACAGGTGCTTTGAGTCAAAATTATCTATTTCTACATAAAACAGTGTTTGTTCTGTCTTAATAATTATGGAAGGAACCAAAACAAAACAGAAAGCAAATTTTAATCTGGTAAAACATCATCTTTGCTAAGTAAGTATAGATGAAAATCCTAGTTGTGCGTTAGTCTTTAAAAGATTAAAATTCCCCACTATATAGGGATGGGTAGCATCCAAAATGAGGCACCATATTTAAGGACAGCATCAAATCTCCAGTGTCCAGAGGAAGCTCATTTCCTAACATCACTTCTGAACTCTGATTCTTTTCTCTGCTCCAGATGGATCCAATTTGGAGATGAGGCTGATGAATGGAGGGAACAACTGTTCTGGAAGAATAGAGGTCAAGTTCCAAGGACAGTGGGGAACAGTGTGTGATGATAACTTCAACATAGATCATGCTTCTGTGGTTTGTAAACAACTTGAATGTGGAAGTGCTGTCAGTTTCTCTGGTTCAGCTAATTTTGGAGAAGGTTCTGGACCAATCTGGTTTGATGATCTCGTATGCAGTGGAAATGAGTCAGCTCTCTGGAATTGCAAGCACGAAGGATGGGGAAAGCATAACTGTGATCACGCTGAGGATGTTGGAGTGATTTGCTTAGGTAAGGACTGATCTGGGTTTGTTCTGTTCTTCACGAGAGGACCAAAGAAAGGGGGTGAGAGTCTCAAAAGCTTGAACTCCTAAAACCATACTGAAGCCCGCTTCCTTGATCACATTATTACCTAATTTCTGGTTCCTGATCTGATACCTGTGGCATTTTGACCACAGCTGAAATGTGGGTCCTGACATGAGGGGGGAAGGATGAACAGTGAAGTCGAGGTCCAAGTCATGAAGATAGAAGGAGGTGTTTAGGGAATAATCCAATCATCCTCCCTCTTCCCCACCCCCCTCACCAAAAAAAAAAAAAGAAAGAAAAAAGAAAAAAAACAAAGAAGGAAAAGAATTAGGGAGGAAACAGCTTTAACTAGCAAATTGTGCGTGGGGGATGAATTTTGAAGCAAATCACACCACGTATCATCCTCTACCTGCGACAGAGTTAGCCCCCACCCCTTCCCAAAATATTAGTTCAAGTGGACAGAATCAAATGATAAAAAAATAATTTGATTTTCTATTAAGACCTCCTTGATGCTAGTGCTGTGGTACGAACAGGCTCTGTGTCTCTCTGGAGACTTTCATGTCCCATGCTTACTCAGGACACAGGGACAGTGGCTTTGTGTCTACAGGGATGACACTCTCCTTTTGTCACTCGAGTTCTTCTCTGGAAGCGGACCTAGTAGGTCTTGGACCCCAGTGAACATTTAGAAAATATAATAGAGTGAAGATGTCCTTGTATTCACCAGATACCACCACCCACCCCTGCCCCCCTTTTTTTCAAATGAGGAAACTCAATTCAAACTAACTTTAAGGAAGGAGAATACTGACTCAGGAAACTGAGGAATCCACACAGTATAGTTGGCTTCACTCATGGCTGGATTCCAACATTGAACCAATGCTGTGGGGGGTTTGGCTTTTTCTTTCTTTTTTTTAAAATTTAATTTAATTTTTTTATTTTTTTATTTAAAAAATTTTTTTAAATGTTTTATTTATTTCTGAGAGAGAGAGAGAGAGAGAAAGACAGACAGACAATGTGAGCAGGGGAGGGTCAGAGAGAGAAGGAGACACAGAATCTGAAGCAAGCTCCAGGCTCTGAGCTGTCAGCACAGAGCCCAATGTGGGGTTTGAACCCACAAATCATGAGATCATGACCTGAGCTGAAGTCAGATGCTTAACCAACTGAGCCACCCGGGTACCCCTAATTTAATTTTTTTAATTAATAATTTGTTTATTTTTAAATATACATCCAAGTTAGTTAGCATATGGTGCAACAATGATTTCAGGAGTAGATTCCTTAATGCCCCTTACCCCTTTAGCCCATCCCCCCGACCACAATCCCTCCAGAAACCCTCCATTTGTTCTCCATATTTAAGTCTCTTATGTTTTGTCTCCTTCCCTGCTTTTATATTATTTTTGCTTCCCTTCCCTTATGTTCATCTGTTTTATATCTTAAAGTCCTCATATGAGTAAAGTCATATGATATTTGTCCTTCTCCGACTGACTAATATCATTTAGCCTAATACCCTCTAGTTCCATCCATGTAGTTGCAAATGGCAAGATTTCATTCTTTTTGATTGCTGAATAGTACTCCATTGTATATATATACCATATCTTCTTTATCCATCCACCCATCGATGGACTTTTGGGCTCTATCCATACTTTGGCTATTGTCAATAGTGCTGCTATAAACATTGGGGTGCACGTGACCCTTCGAAACAGTATACCTATATCCTGTGGATAAATACCTAGTAGTGCAATTGCTGGGTTGTAGGATAGTTATATTTTTGAGGAACCTCCACGCTGTTTACAGAGTGGCACCAGTTTGCATTCCCATGGCTTTTTCTTTCTTAAATTGGCTTTTTTGTTATTGTTGAAAAACAAGACAATCTATTGTTTAAACCACAAAAAATGGGACTCCTACAGAGAAGATGGATTTTGTTAGCTGAAGGAAGAGAAAGGGATTTGGGAGAGAAAAAAAGCACAGTGGGTACCTTCCATTACCATTTACCCACCAAAATCCTTCTAGACCCCAGACCAGCACATTTCTTCTCAATGCTGAGGATTCACAAGAAACAGCATTGTGGCCACAAATGCTAAAACCACCAGAGGAAAAGGGCAATGTGTTTATTGTAAGGTACTGTTCAGAATCATGTTCTGTTCTTGGAGGACAATTGGTCAGGTCATGATGAGGTCCTTTTTCTCTTTGCTAGCTTTTGGACTAAGGAACTATTCCCAAAGGAACCAGGCATATGACACAAACCAGATAATATAGGTAAGTACTACAGTCAGAGACAAAAGTCAGGGTGAGTGCTGAGGCATACCGGGGCGGTGGGTACCAACTAAACACATGCAAATGTATATTTAACAAACAATAAACTCTGTGATGGTCAAACAAACAAATCTCTAGATAAAATTTAGCCCCTGGACCTCCTGTTAGGAACTCTTTCTTCAGTATATGCTCTCTGTACTAGAAAGGTCTGTCTTTTTTTTTTTTTTAATTAATATTGAAGCATCAGTGACATAAATGTTATGTTAGTTTCAGGTATACTATATACTGATTGGTTCGGAAAGTCTATAAATCACTCACTGCTGACACAATAAGTGTAGTTACCCTATGTCACTACACAGAGTTATTACGGTGTTATTGACTATATTCCCTGTGCCGTACTTTTCACCTCTCTGACTTGTTTATTTTATAAGTAGAAGTTGGTACCTCTTTTTTTTTTTTAATGTTTTATTTATTTCTAGGAGAGAGAGAGAGAGACAGCGTGAGCAGGGGAGGGTCAGAGAGAGAGGGAGTCACAGACTGAAACAGGCTCCAGGCTCTGAGCTGGCAGTCAGCACAGAGCCCCACGTGGGGCTCGAACCCACGAACAGCGAGATCATGACCTAAGCGAAAGTCGGACGCTTAACCGACTAAGCCACCCAGGTGCCCCAGAAGTTGATACCTCTTAAGTCCCTTTATCCCCACACCCACCTCACCTCTGGCAGCCACCAGCTTGTTCCCTATAGTTAAGATCCTGTTTGTTCACTTGGTTTTTGGATCCCACATATAAATGAATTCATACGACATTTGCCTTTCCCTGTCTGACTTCGTTCACTTAGTATAATGCCTTCCTGGTCCATCCATGTTGTCACAAATGGCAGGATCTCATTCTCTTTATGGCTGAGTAATATTCCATTGTATATATACACCACACCTTTTTTAATGTTTATTTATTTTGGAGAGAGAGAGGCAGAGAGAGAACACACGCAGGGGTGGGACAGAAAGAGAGAGGGGGACGTAAAATCCCAAACAGGCTCCAGCTGTCAGCGCAGAGCCAAATTCAGGGCTCAAACTCATGAACTGTGAAATCATGACCTGAGCCGAAGTTGGACGCTTCACCGACTGAACTACCCATGCGCCCCAATATATATACCATTCCTTTTTTACCCATTCATCTATCAATGGACACTTGGGCTGCTTCCCTAATTTGGAAATTATAAATATTACTGCAATAAACATAGGGGTGCATGTATCCCTTTGAATTAGTGTTTTTGTATTTTTGAGGTGAATACCTAGTAGTGCAATTACTGGATCATAGAGTGGTTCTTTTCGTTTTTTGAGGAACCTTCCCACTGTTTTCCATCGTGAGCCAGTTTGCATTCCCACCAACAGTGCACGAGGGTTTCCGTTTCCCCACGTCCTCGCCAACACTTGTTTCTTCTTGTCTTTCTGATACTGGCCATTCTGAAAAGTCCGGTCTTCTTGCCCAAGGCATGCCTTCTCCACGTTCAATGATTTCCGGTGGCACTGTACCCCTCTTTTCTGTCTCTATTTATATTTCCCCCACATTCTTGTTTCTTTATCACTGATTTGTTCCATGTCCCTGTTACAGATGGAGCGGATCTGAGCCTGAGACTGGTGGATGGAGTCACCGAATGTTCTGGGAGATTAGAAGTGAGGTTTCAAGGGGAATGGGGGACAGTGTGTGATGATGGCTGGGACAGCAATGATGCCGCGGTTGCGTGCAAGCAGCTGGGATGCCCAACGACCGTAACTGCCATTGGTCGAGTTAATGCCAGTGAAGGAAGTGGACACATTTGGCTTGACAGTGTTTCCTGCCTCGGACAGGAGTCTGCCCTCTGGCAGTGCAGACACCACGAGTGGGGAAAGCATTACTGCAATCATAATGAAGATGCTGGTGTGACCTGTTCTGGTAAGTTAAAAGAAAAACAGAGAAGGAAGGACCTGTGTTCTCTAGGGGTAGGGCTGGGTGTGAGATGTGAGAGATAGAAATGTCTACTAATTTCCTTGTTCCTTCTTTTATAGTTATGAGGAATCTTTTTTTTTATGTTTTTCTTTATTTCTGAGAGAGAGAAAGAGAGAGAGAGAGCGTGAGCAGGGCTGGGTCAGAGAGAGAGGGAGACACAGAATCTGAAGCAGTCTCTAGGCTCTGAGCTAGCTGTCAGCACAGAGCCCGGCACAGGACTTAAACCCACGAAACGTGAGATCATGACCTGAGCCGAAGTCGGACGCTTAACCGACTGAGCCACCCAGGTGCCCCATATAGTCATGAGGAATCTTAAACATATTCTTTATTTGGCTAGTTTGGAGGGTTGCCTATTTTCTGCAGTAATTATTCAGGCTCTTCTTAGGGACCACGTTTCAGATTCTAAATCTACCTGGAGCTCTGAGACACAAAATGTTATGTCTTTTTTTTCTTTTTTAATTTTTTTTAATGTTTGTTTTTGAAGGAAAGACAGAGCATGAGTGGGGGAGGGGCGGAGAGAGGGAGACACAGAAACTAAAGTAGGTTTAGAGTCTGAGATGTCAGTACAGAGCCCAACACAGGGCTTGAATCCATGAGCCATGGGATGATGACCTGAGCCAAAGTCAGCTGCTTTGGCTGACTAAGCCACCCAGGTGCCCCAAAATGTTTTATCTTTTTATAATATCTCTGACTTGACAGAGAAGGACAGATACCATATGTTTGCATGTATAGGTGGATTAGAAGGAACTTAACGGGGAGAAGAAGGGGAAAAATAGTGGGGGAGAGGGAGGGAGGCAAACCATGAGAGACTCTTGAATGCTGAGAACAAACTGAGGGCTGATGGGGGTGGGAGAAAGGGGAAGGGGGGTGATGGGCATGGAAGAGGGCACTTGTGGGGATGAGCACTGGGTGTTATATGGAAACCAACTTGACAATAAACTATTAAAAAATTAAAAAATAAAATAAAATATCTCTGACTTGCTCATATTTTTCTGCCATTGACAATAGTTTTCTTTTTTTAAGTTTGGTTCTTTGTTTGTTTGTTTATCTATCTAGAGAACAAGCTGGGGAGGGGCAGAGAAGGGAACAAAAGATCTAAAGCAGGCTCTGTGTTGACATCAGAGTGTCCGATGCCGGGCTCATACTCACAAACCGTGAGATCATGAGTTGAGCCAAAGTTGGGTGCTCAACCGACTGAGCCACCCAGGCGCCCCTACTGACATGTTTTCTTAAACCTTGAACCTATAATCCTGTTTTGAACCAAAGTCATGGCCTCTACTGGCTGTTAAAAAAAAAAGCTAGGGGATGGATAAGCCATAATTTCCAAACGCCTCAGTATCTAAGAGGGAGCAAGAACAAGAGTACATCCTCTGGGAGCGAACCTCCGCGTGTCCCTGCGGACTAAGTGTGTGTTTCTTTTGTAGACGGATCAGATCTGGAGCTGAGACTTGTGGGCGGAGGCAGCCGCTGTGCGGGGATGGTGGAGGTGGAAATTCAGAAGCTGGTAGGGAAAGTGTGCGACCGAAGCTGGGGACTGAAAGAAGCCGATGTGGTGTGCAGGCAGCTGGGATGTGGATCTGCTCTCAAAACATCCTATCAGAGCTTTTCTAAAACCAAGGCACCAACAACATGGCTGTTTTTAGGCAGCTGTAGTGGGAACGAAACTTCTCTCTGGGACTGCAAGAATTGGCAGTGGGGTGGACTTAGCTGTGACCACTACGATGCAGCGACAGTTACCTGCTCAGGTAAGACTTTCTATCAACAGTGTTAAGAACTTGAATTCCAAGAGTGTCAGTTTCTAGTAATGTCCTTGAAACTGGCGAGAAACCTGGGTCCCTGACTAGATCTCACTCAACCAACCAGAAAATAACTATCCCATTGGGTGAATTTCAGAGAAACTTGTAATTCATTTCGTACCTTGGTCCCAAGTGTTTTGTTTTACTTTTGTGTTCACTTTTTGCCCACTTTAGCTTTTGAGTGCTTTTTCTTTTTGTTTCTTTTTTTGTTTGCTTTTGTTTTTATTTAAATACTGCTTAGTTAACATACAGTGTAATATTAGTTCAGATGTACAAATCAGTGATTCAGTACTTACATACAAGGGCACCTGGATGGCTCAGTCGGTTAAGCATTTGACTTTGACTTAGGTCATGATCTCACGGTTCCTGAGTTCAAGTTCGAGGCCTGTGAAGGGTTCTGTGCTGACAGCTCAGAGCCTAGAGTCTGCTTCTGATTCTGTGTCTCCCTCTCTCTCTGCCCCTCCCCTGCTCATGTTTAGTCTCTGCCTCTGTCTGTCTCTCTCAAAAATAAATAAAAACATTAAAAAAATATTTATATACAATACCTGGTGCTCATCACGCCGAGTGCCCTCCTTAATACCCATCACCCATTTAACCCATTCCCCTGCCCACCTCCCCTCTGGTAACCATCAATTTGTTCTCTATAGTTAAGAGTCTGTTTCTTGGTTTCCCTCTCTGTCTATTCTTTTCCCTTTGCTTGTTTGTTAAGAAACAAACAAAACAATAGAGTCATTTTTAAACCCATAGAAATATGAAAGATGAAGAAGGCCTAAAATTTTTTTTATAATTTTTTACTTTTCTATATAGTTTATCACATTTATACAACCCTCAACAAGACTTTCATAGGAATGTCACCAAATGAGCTTAAAAATAAATGGGATAAACCGACATGACTGGAACTTAGGCTCTCTCTTTCTATGAAAGAATGCTCTTCTTTCTGAATATTTTTGCGTGTTTCACTGCAACCTCTTTTAAAAGGTCCAGAGTGAGCTGTGAGTTGGCCTGTCTTGTGGATAATCTCTAGTATTTTAAGCCAATCACATCTATTCAAATGCTAACATTGTGTGATGATTTTTTAACAACTGTAAGGTAACATATTGAGGATATGGTAAAAGAAAGACTTCAGAGAAAGCAATGTAAGATCAAAGCCATTAAACACACGGAGATCAAGTCATATGTGCTGTATGTCCACTAACCAACGGCTTTACTCCAGATAACATGCAACTCTAGTTGTGCCCCTGGGTGCATTCCCTGATGTTACAAATTGTGTCTACCTCTAGTTACATAGAAATTATCCTCTGACTGAAAAAAGACTATTTCTTAAGATACAAAATTGAGTATACATATCTGCTTTCAACCATTCTTTTCATTTTTAAAAAAGATTTCTATGGGTGGCAGTTGGTTAAGCGTCCAACTTCAGGTCAGCTCATGATCTCACAGTTCACAAGTTCAAGTTCGAGCCCCACATTGGGCTCTGTGCTGACAGTTCAGATCCTGAAGCCTGTTTCAGATTCTGTGTCTCCCTCTCTCTCGGCCCCTCCCCTACTCATACTCTCTCTCTCTCTCAAAAATAAATAAACATTTAAAAAATTGTTTTAAAGATTTCTTGATTGGAATATATATTCACATTGTTTACATTTCAAAATTGAAGTGTAAGCTCTTCCCCAATGCTATCCCCAGCTGCCCAATTCTACTCTTCACAGATAATTTACGTGGGGGTGGGAGGGTATTTATATATTCTTTAACAGATATTTTATGTAACTACAAACAAATCCATGCATAAGTTTCACCCCATTTTGTCGTTCAAATGGTGGCATATTATGTAACTTGTTTTGTACTTTAGTATTCACTTAGTAAAGTATCTTGACCATAAATTTGTATCAATATTTAAAGACCTTTCTGAAATTACTTCTCTATCCAGGACATTTCTCTTCTGATCACTTATTATTGTATGATTTTATTTATGCTTTTAATTTCTTTTATTAGAAAAAATGAGCGTGGTTTATTTAGCTTTTCTTTTTTTTAATAAACTAGCATTTGTATTTCTTAAGATTAATACTATTTTGCTTTCTAATTCATTATACTTTGCTTTTCTTTCTATTAATTCCTTTCTGATTTCCTACAACTTAACTTCTTGAGTTCAGAGCTTAACTAATGTTGATTTTTCCTAGTTATTAATACAAATATGTGAGGTTATAGGTTTTTCACTGAGCATACCAGTGACTGTATCATATAATTGATGAATTGATGCTCTATGAATCTGGGACATAGATCTTCCTATGACTGTTATGTGGTTATTTTGAGTTGTTCTTTTTAGTAACATAAAAGTATCCCCTTTTCTTTTTTTAACATTTTTAAAAAATGTTTATTCATTTTTGAGAGACGGGATGTGAGTGGGGGAGGGGCAGGGAGAGAATGAGACACAGAATCGGAAGCAGGCTCCAGGCTCCGAGCTGTCAGCACAGAGCTCAATGTGGGGCTCCAACTCACCAACCATGAGATGATGACCTGAGCTGAAGTCAGACGCTTTACCGACTGAGTCATCCAGGTGCCCCTGCCCTTTTCTATGGTTAAATGATTTTTGTCCGGAATCAAATTTGTCTGATATTAATATCACAACTATTGTTTTATTTATTTTCAACCTTTATGAATCATTTTGTTCTAGGTGCATCACTTATATTCATCATAGAATTAGGCTTTATTTTCAAAAGAACTCTGATTGGATTACTTTTTAGAGATGAGAGATATATTTGTCTTTAACATTAGTCATATTATGCATTTTTATGTTGTTGTACTATGTATACATAATATTTATTGTCATCATGCATAGTGCTACAACCATGAACTGTATTTCTCTCTATAACATTTTGGGAAGGCATTGCCTGTGTTTGAGCATATGTAAGCATACTTGTATGTCTGATGATTTTCTTCTGTTTATTATTTAAAAAAATTTGTGTTTATTAATTTTTGAGAGAGACAGAGCAGGAGAGGGGCAGAGAGAGGGGGAGACACAGAATCCGGAGCAGGCTCCAGGCTCTGAGCTGTCAACACAGAGCCTGACACAGGGCTCAGACTCATAAATCATGAGGTCATGACCTGAGCCAAAGTCTGACTGAGCCACCCAGGCGCCCCTATTTATTTATTTTTTTAAGCTTATGCATTTATTTTGAGGGGGGGAGAGAATGAGCAGGGAAGGGGTAAAGGGAGAGAGAGAGAATCCCAAGCATGCTCCAAACTCCCAGCACAGAACCAGATGTGGGGCTCGACCTCATGAGCTGTGAGATCATGTCCTGAGCCGAAACCGAGGGCTGGACAATTAACCAACTGAGCCACCCAGGCACCCCTGATCATTTTCTTCTAAATATTTTCCTATTAATTGCATTTTATATTAGCATGAAGTTTAGCTGCATCCAAAAAAAAAAAAAAAGGGCCAAATAAGAGCTGCTGAAGAAAAGTTTACTTCTTTCTCATTAAAATGAGTCAAGGTGGCTCAGTGGGAGAAGCGCTGACGTTGGCTCCCGTCATGACCTTGCCATTCGTGAGTTCGAGCCCCACATCAGGCTCTGTGCTGACAGCTCAGAGCCCGGAGCCTGCCTCAGATTCTGTGTCTCCCTCTCTCTCTCTCCCCTCCCTCTTTCTCAAAAATAAGTAAACATTTAAAAATTAAAATAAGTCAAATAGGTAAGCATTTTGAGGCTGTTTGGATGGCTCTGTGGTCACCAAGAAGTAGCTGGAGTTGTTTTGCTGCAGTTAACGATCAAACCCTATTGGTCAAGAATAATGAGCTGCAACTCAGCTGCAACTCAGTTGCTCCCTGCAACCAGGAGTTGGCCGGTAAGCGAATCTGATAGGCTATCTTCTGCCTCTGAGGGGCTGTCTCCTGTCCATTGTCCTTCCTGCGCCCAGGTGCTCTTCCTCGGGCTGCTCCTCCTAATGGGAGCTCTCCGCGCCGTCACAGCCAAATGCGGTTTGGAGGCCGCACACCTTTTACAGTCCACCTTCTGCTGATATTGGTTCAGGGACCCTTGGGTTGCTTTATGGGTTGAGTTATTCACAGGGAGGTCAGCTGTCCTCAAAGGCAGCGAAACCACGGTGGAGGAATATACTTACAAACTTTGAACTCTGCTGTGAGCAACCCCAGTCCCCTTGATTTATTGGCCACGCCCCTAAGGTCATTTGAAACTAGGAGTCCGGGAGGAAAAGCAAAACTGATAGGCTCAGTGTCTATGTATGTGAAGCATCAATTCTGTTTTCCTTGTGGGTTGTTTTTTTTTTGAATTTTTAAAAATGTTTATTTATTTTTGAGAGAGAGAGAGAGAGAGACAATGTGAACAGGGCGGAGCACAGAATCTGAAACAGGCTCCAGGCTCTGAGCTGTCAGCACAGAGCCCGACGCGGGGCCCGAACTCACAGACCGCTAGATCATGACGTGAGCCCAAGTCAGACGCTTCACAGACTGAACCACCCAGGCGCCCCATCAGTTCTATTTTCTGCTAAGCCTACGGTTTTGTCACCATCTCAGTTTGGGGGACAGGATTATTAGGGCATGTGATTTTTTCCCCCAATCTTGCAAGTTCCAAATGATAGGTCTCTCAATTAATTATGCATAGTAGCTGCAGAGAGAGCATGCCTCGCTCACAAAATTGGTATTTTTCTTTCTTTTTTTCTTGCTGTCTGGCTACATCTAGCCTTGAGTTTATCTCTCTCTTGTAAATGCTGAAAGTGGCAAGGAGGATTTTATGTCATGCCAACATTCTGATTTTGGTTTTTTGTTCTCTGATTATGTCCTCTGACTTGTTGGCTTCAACGAGGACAGGGTCTTCTTTTCAAGGTGACGTTTGTCCAAATATCTTCCCCAAGATAACAAGACATTAGCTTTCCAGCCTATAATGTCTGGGTTATTATAAATTTTGCCCATCCGTTCCATTTAACGACATCCAAAATTTAGGATTTATTAACAGAGCACCTCACTTATGATAATGTATTCTGAATTAGTTAGCATTCTATGCAACTGCATATGATAAAAATCCTGCAGTGTGGAATGACACATTCAGTTACTATTCTTTCTGTCAGCCTCCTCCTCTGTTCTACTACAGAATCCTATGACCATCTCTACCATGGCAATTATCTTACTGAATTTGTATATTTGCATTTATGTCTTTTCCAGGAGGCTATAAAGTCCTCATAAACAAGGGCTGTGTCTTTTTGCAGTATCTCCAAAACAACACTTGCCTCATGATGAAATAAAATCTGTTGAGTAATCAATGTAAAGTAAATGGATTAAGTATGTATATGTATACACACACACATGCATATTTCTTTGTACTTTTAATGAGAATCAGAATTTGACTACTATATTACGTATATAACTGTAGCTGAAGCTCTATTTCTGGACATAAAATAATAGTGATGATCATTGGTTACCACTTCCTTTATAGTTCTATATTCTTCCAACCTATAATTTTGATTTAGAAAAATACATATAAGACAACAAATCTGGTTGGCTACTAAAATAATTGTTAATATATCATAACATGTTAAAAATATGCCTGTATATAAAAAAGAAACAAAAAAATTTTATTTTCTCATACAGAAATCCACTTTTTAAAAAACTAATTAAAAAACAATAATTTATTTATTTATTTATTTATTTATTTAATTTTGGAAATGAAATTTATTTGTGATAAAATTGATAGTTTTCTTTTCTTTTTTTTTTTTTACAAATAGTTTATTGTCAAATTAGTTTCCACATAACACTCAGTGCTCATCCCCATAAGTGTCCTCCTCTATGCCCATCCCCCCCTCCCCCCCACATCCATCAGTCCTCAGTTTTTGTCAGCATTCAAGAGTCTCTCATGGTTTGCCTCTCTCCCTTTCCCCCACCATTTCCGCCCTTCTTCTCCCCCTTGTTCCTCCGTCAAGTTCCTCCTAATCCTCCTATACGTGCAAACATATGATATTTGTCCTTCTCTGCCTGACTTATTTCGCTCAGCATAACACCCTCAAGATCCATCCATGTTGCTACACATGGCCAGATTTCATTCTTTCTCATTGCCATGTAGTATTCCATGGTATAGATAAACCACATCTTCTTGATCCATTCATCTGTTGATGGACACTTAGGCTCTTTCCATGTTTTAGCTATTGTAGAGAGTGCTGCTATGAACATTGGGGTACATGTGCTCCTATGCATCAGCATTTCTGTATCCCTTGAGTAAATTCCTAGCAGTGCTATTGCTGGGTCATAGGGGAGTTCTATTGTAAAAAACAATAATTTAAAAAAAAAATCCTGCAGTGTGATAAATTGGCAGTGTAAGGCGGACCTCTTTGTTTACAGAACTTTTTTTATCTTGGTGCCAGCTGTGTTCTCTGCTTTTTTTTTTTTTTTTTTTTTGTTAACTCTTTTGTTATAATTATGTAGCTTTTGGAAGCTCTTGTACTGACAGGGGCATAGGTCTTTAGTTCTCTTCTTGTTTTGCTAGAAATAGAATATGTAATTTTGTGTCTTCATTTCTTGATACTTCCAGAAGATTCCCAGGGGGAAAATGATGGAAATACTATCTCCCTGCCTGCCAAGTTCAAACTACAAATTCCATTATCTGTTTAAATTTTTAAGAGTTCTTAGTTTCATAGAGCACAGGGCTTCAGGGCTGAAAAGGGCCAAAGAACTCAACAGAGTGGGAAGACTAGAAAGATAGCACAACAATTTATCTCTGATTCGTAGTTTAGACAGACCAGTCACAAACAGGTCTAAGAAATTTTGCTACAAAATGACTGAATCCTAAACATTCTATGATGCTGACAGCTGTGACTGTGCTATATTTTGCTAAGGTTTGAGAAATAGTTTTGATACTAGAGTGATTTATACTTCTTCAGAGTCTGGAAAGGAATAAATGATTAAAATGTATTAATGCATCTTTAAATCGTAGTGTGTATTTTATCTATTATTACACAAAAGGAAGTATTGAACAAATTCTTATATTTGTTCTTCATGTCTTCATTTGATTACAGATTTACTTACTTATGCCAGGGGAAGTTTAAATTATTGATCAAAGAAGCTAAATCCAGGCACAGAAATCCAGTTAATGGCTTTTATGTTAAAATGCAATCATGGGTTTAGCAGGAAAGAAATCTCTTAAAGGAGTGAATCTTGAACATTCTAACCTTGTATGCAGATAAATGATACAAGGAAGCCAGCTCATGGTGCAGATTAACGTATTCCCAACAGATTATGGGGAAAAAAGCTAGAAGGGAATCTCCAAGTCATTTCAGCATGGAAGAATTTCCCTTTACCCAGGATTCAAAGGTTTTAGGATAAAGGAAACACGAGGCTATTTATAGAGGGGACTTGTTTTCCAAGTGCTTAGCAAGTTTTCACCATGAAAGAGAACATTGTTTGGTTTCGTTTCATTTTGGGGAGTTTGTTTTTGCCCTGGCTGTTATTTTATTTTGTCCAGATGGATCAGGTAAGAGGGCAAGAGGTCATGAGAAAGCTGAATTGGGCTCCGTCTAGGAAGCTGGTTTTATTTAAAGGTTTAGGTCTGTCCAAAAGTGGAATGAGGTCAAATGAATACTAGCTAATGGTATCTTAGAGGAAGTTCATTCTCAGATAATGATTTAACAAGACCGCATTAAGGACTCAACGCAAGAGTCTTTAGTTCTTTTTGTTGTTGCTGCTGTTGTTGTTTTAAATGTTTTTTTTTTCATTTTTTTGCATTTATTTATTTTTGAGAGACAGAGTGTGAGCGGGGGAGGGGCAGAGAGAGAAGGAGACACAGAATCCAAAGCAGCCTTCAGGCTCTGAGCAAGCGTTCAGCACAGAGCCCAAGGCAGGGCTGGAACCCAAGAACTGTGAGATCATGACCTGAGGCGAAGTCGGACACGTAACCGACTGAGCCACCCAGGCGCCCCGAATCTTTCATTCTTTGTGGTGGAGAAGCATTATTTGCTTTAGACTTGGAGCTGTGTTTAGAGAGCAATGGATTCTTCCACTCACATTTGGATAGAAACTTGCTTTGTACGGATGTAATAGGTCAGCGATGACATTTTAACACACTGCGGTGCTTTATATAAACTGTTACAATACAGAGCATAGTCAGATTGGAAACAATTTAGGAAATTGGCAAGTGCTGATGGGATATCGGTGTCATGCTAAGGGTAATGTCAAGGGGTCACAAGAATTAGTGACCTTGACGGCAGCCATTTCTAAAACAAGTATGCCCTCTAGAAGGTCCCATTTCAAATGCACTTTCTTTCTTTAAAAAATAAATTAAGGGGAATAGTTCGTATCTCCCAAATACTTTGAATCATCTTTGAGTGTGCTAAAAGAAACTCTTACTTGCCTTGATGATAGGACTCCTCAACTTGGCAAAGAGTATCCTTAAAATCTGAGCTCCATTTCTTTACCTTACTTTCTGGGATATCTTTTCTCTACGTTTTAACTCCCATTCGTGCTGAATTATTCATAATTCCTCAGTTGCGCTGTGCTATTTCATGACTGTTTCCTTTAGCTGCAGATTCACACATTGTTTACCTGGCAAATTACACATCTCTTTATTTCAAAACTCAGTTCTGATTTATGGCTCTCCCTGTGGTTTTCCTACAAAGCCCCAAACAGAGCCAATGACACCTTCATTTGTTAGTTTTGTACTAACGTATAGTTTTAGTTTGGGACTCATCATTATATGAACACGTATATCTTCTGCTAAACCGTGCTTTCTTGGGGGAGAGGCGATCCATCAGAAACTGAGCAGCCTTGAAAAGAAGTAGCCTTTTCCCAGGTACACAGGTTGGGAAACATAAATAGAGAGAAACATTTCGGCAGAGGCACAGAAGGATGGCATATGCAGGCTTCTTTAAGGCTGGGGCAACAGGTATGATTGATGGAGTAAGAGATATGAAAGCCTTCAAAGTGACATCACAAAGTATTTTAACGTTTGCTAAGAAATTCGCGTTTATCATCTCTCTTTAATTTTAATGGATGGGTGACATTAGAGAGTCTATGAAAGCTCTCTATGCTTCAGTTTCCTCTAATGAAAAGTGATAGTAATAGTGATACCCACTTCACAAGAATTACCCAGCAAGTGATCAGTACACATTAACTGCTATAGTTATGATTAGTAGTAGTTGTCGTCGCCATAGTAGTAGTGTAGTATCTATTTTCACTGGTGGACTGAACTGTGACAGACTTTTTAGCCCACACCAGTGCCTAAAACATTGTAGGTACTTAATACTATTTGTTGAAAGGATAAACTATTGTGTAAAGAGTAAAGAAACATCGAATTGCCTTGAAGACAAAGAAATCATGTGAAAATAGTTGAAATGTTATAACACATCTCTGATGGCATAAATGTTTTAGAAAGAGGCTCAGAAGCAAGGAGATGACTTAGGAAGCCATTGCAAAGGTCTACGTGACATGATGACAAATTACATTAAAGCAGGAGCTACTGATGTGAAGGTCCGACAGACCTCGATGATTTTCCCCGTGTGCAGTGTACTGTGAGGGTCCAGATTCTAGGCTCCGGAACATATGTCTGGCTTCAAAACCCTTTAAACTCTTCACTAACTCCTTATGTGACCGTCACAAATTACTACACCTCTCTGTTTCAGTTATTTTGTCTATAATGGGATAATATTAATAATTATATCCTTAGGGATTAATCCTTTAGGATTATATGGAGTGGCGTTTGTTCAGTACTTGTGAAGTGCTATGTATAAAATAGGCTCTCATTTAATGTTCAATACTAATATTTTTATCATTATTTATGAGATAAATGAGATTTTTAAAAAGTGGTTGGATTTTAGGTGATTTTTTTAAGTTTATTTATTGCTTTTTTTAGAGAGAGTGAGTGGGTTGGGGCAGAGAGAGAGGGAGACAGAGAATCCCAAGCAGGCTCAACACTGGGCATGAACTCATGAACCTGATCTGAAGGATCAGATTCATGCACAGAAGGATGGTATGTGCAGGCTTCTTTAAGGCTTGGGCAACAGGTATGAATCTGATCATGACCTGAGCTGAAATCAAGAGTCAGATGCTTAACTGAATGAGCCACCCAGGCACCCCTTCGGTGATTCTAATTTGGTCTGAATAGCACTAATTAAGCAAAGAATACTGTGGTCCTGTCAGTACAAGAATTCATTCAATTTTGAACACATTATGTTCTGATGTTCAAGAAGATATGTTTATGAATATAAATTTAAAGACAAACATATAGATGAAAACATATTTATTGGCAGTTAAGAGAAAGTGAAAGAGTCAAGGATAGACCTCCCTTGGTCAGGGAATGCATGAAAGGTTCTGATAAAGTGTGTCAGACAGGAAAGAAGAGAAAATAGGAGAAAAGAGAATCTCATGTGTCAAGTGTAACATATAGCAAAGGGAAGAAGAAATCCCACGATCAGTTTCAAACAGGAAGTACATTGCAATGCTTTATATAGAACCATTCAAAAAGATCAGGCCAGCACCAGATTGCCGTGGGTAGAGAATTGAGTATATGGCTAAAAAATACAAAAAGAAGATGCATGCTGGCTGTGGTCTCCAGTGTTATGAATAATGTACACAAAATATTGAAAGGAGAGGGCTATCATGCTTCTAGGAATGCTTGATTCCAGGAAATGAAGTTCTAAAAACTCTCTCAGATGCATTGGTCCAATGAGGAATGGGGAGATCTAGAATTCGCTATGCCCAACTGTAGGCAGAAAAGCCAAGGGGAACAAGTGTGGAAAATCATTAAACACCCTGGCCTCCCCTTTCCAACTCCATCGTGAAGGAAAGTCTGGGAATCATGCCATTTCTCACTGAAATATTATTATTTTTCAGCCCACAGGGAACCCCGACTAGTTGGAGGGGACATTCCCTGCTCCGGTCGTGTTGAAGTGAAACATGGTGACACGTGGGGCACTGTCTGTGATTCCGACTTCTCTCTGGAAGCTGCCGGTGTGCTGTGCAGAGAATTACAGTGTGGCACAGTCATCTCTATCTTAGGGGGAGCTCACTTTGGAGAAGGCAAAGGCCAGATCTGGGCCGAAGAATTCCAGTGTGAGGGACACGAATCCCATCTTTCACTCTGCTCAGTAGCCCCCCGTCCGGATGGGACTTGCGGCCACAGTAGGGATGTCGGAGTAGTCTGCTCAAGTGAGACCCAGAGAACGTGTTCAATTTGTTCCCATCCTGCCAAGGGGGTGGGAGGAGGTCATCACAGACATCTTTTTAAAAGCCCTGTCTCCTTCCAGGATACACGGAGATCCGCGTGGTGAATGGCAAGTCCCCGTGTGAGGGAAGAGTGGAGCTCAAGATACTTGGGACCTGGGGATCCCTCTGCAACTCTCACTGGGACATGGAAGACGCCCACGTTTTTTGCCAGCAGCTCAAATGTGGAGTTGCCCTTTCTACCCCAGGAGGAGCACATTTTGGGAAAGGAAGTGGTCAAATCTGGAGGCACATGTTTCACTGCACGGGGACCGAGCAGCACATGGGAGATTGTCCTGTAACTGCTCTGGGTGCCTCGCTCTGTTCTGCTGGGCAAGTGGCCTCTGTAATCTGCTCAGGTATGAAGACGAAGGACAGCCAGTGATGAGCCTTTCCCATGGGGGTGTGCCTTAGAGGCGGGTGTCCCTGTAGGGAAAAAGAACAAAAATAACAGGGCATGATCTATTTAAGGGATTGGGGGAAGTGTGTCAGAATATTAATCTCCTGTGTCTTTTAAAAAATATATTTTTTATGTTTTTATTGTATTTTTGAGAGAGAGAGAGAGAGAGAGAGATCATGATAAGGAGACACAGAATAAGGAGCAGGCTCCAGGCTCTGAGCTGTTGGCACAGAGTCTGATGCTGGGCTCGAACTCATGAATGGTGAGATGAGGACCTGAGTGGAAGTCGGATGCGTAACTGACTGAGCCCCCCAGGCACCCCTCTCCTGTGTTTTTAGAAGGAAAGTAAACTTAATTTTCATAGACTTCCTAATTATCTAGTGTTTACCATGTGCTGGCTCTTTGCAAAGCACCCGATGCATTCCCACCCTGGTTGATCCACCACCTTCCTGTTTGTTCTCAGCTCATCTATCGTCTCCCTTCCTCACCCTAACTTTCTGTATCTTGTATAACTGAACAGTTTGGCATTTGCAGGAAATCAGAGTCAGACACTCTCCCCGTGCAATTCATCATCTCCGGTCCCCACGAGATCTACCCTTCCAGAACCAAGTGCTGTTGCTTGCATAGGTGAGGAGCAGTGACCAATCTACAAAAACGATCTCAATCCTTAAGAATGTGTTTTATTAATATGTTATTTTCTCTCTCCAGGGAGTGGCCAGCTTCGCCTGGTAAATGGAGGCGGTCGCTGTGCTGGGAGAATAGAGATCTACCACGAGGGCTCCTGGGGCACTATCTGTGATGACAGCTGGGACCTCAGTGATGCCCACGTGGTGTGCAAACAGCTGGGCTGTGGGGTGGCCATCAATGCAACTGGGTCTGCCCATTTTGGGGAAGGAACGGGCCCCATCTTGCTGGACGAGGTGAACTGTAATGGAAAAGAATCCCACATTTGGCAATGCCATTCACACGGCTGGGGAAGGCACAACTGCAGGCATAAGGAAGATGCAGGAGTTATCTGCTCCGGTAAGTTCGGCACATAAGCTCTGGTCACAATTACATAAGAAAGGATGGGGGGAGGCGCAGAAGCAAAGTGTAGTGAGGGACATTAATCTGAGAGAATTCCCCGAAAAGCAGGTTTAGAAGCAAGGGAGTATAACCTCAGAAAGAAAAAAATACAGAACCAAGCATGCCCATCACGAACATGACCACAAAACTGTTACCGAGGAGTCCTTTTATAAATATAGGTGGACCTTCCAATCACTGTCTAAAGAAGTAGATTAAAAAGGACAGGAGGAAATACCTCCCGCACTACATACTGCAGAGCAAAAGATAATTACTGCACCTAAATCATTTTGCATGATAGACAAATGAAATTTACCTGTCAGAGGAGCCAAAGGTATCAATCATAAAGGTCCACTGTCTTTATTGTGTATGCATGGCAAGCTTTAGAAACTACTGTGAGACAGGAAAGTGTAGTCAGTTGTCATATGTTCGGAAAAACAGAACTATGACTCACTTAGGGAAGTGAAAAATCCTATACGCGCTTAATGACATAACCTGGGAGAGGACAGACACGGCCAACTGTGAAGAGTCAGAAAAGGAAATATTCCACTTTAAGGTAATGTACACAACACGGGCTGTAGTGTCTGCGTGTCTCCCTAAAATGTAACTACCAAGAGAGCTGCAAAAAAAAAAAAAAAAAAAAAAAGAATCAGGTCTTCGGGCTAAAACTGCAGTCATTTAGGGAGATGAATCCAAACTATGTAACTGATATAAAAGTCGCTGAGTCCTTGCGTAAGACTTAGAAATCAATTTAGAATCATCGGCAGCATTCTAAAGAGTTGCTTAAGTACAAAATTCCATAAGAGAAAAACCGTAAGCTATATACAGAACGGTATTGTATTTAGTATAGAAAATACTATATTTTACCAAAGTCTACTAAGTCATCCAGAGGTTACTAAAGAATTACTAGTAATTGACATTTCATACCTATTTTTAAAACCGTTTTCACCTTAGAGTAAAGGAAGGGAGTCCTCTGAGTCTTCAGAGAAAACGTGAAAGTACTAACTCTGTATTTCACCCCAGAGTTCATGTCCCTGAGACTAATGGATGAAACCAGCAGAGACACCTGTGCTGGGCGTCTGGAAGTTTTTTACAATGGAGCTTGGGGCAGCGTTGGCAAGAGTAATATGTCTCCAACCACCGTGGCCGTGGTGTGCAGGCAGCTGGGCTGTGCGGACAAAGGCACCATCAGCCCTGCACCTTTGGACACGTCGCCCAGGCACATGTGGGTGGACAACGTCCAGTGTCCGAAGGGACCTGACACGTTATGGCAGTGCCCATCCTCTCCATGGAAACAGACACTGGCCAGCCCTTCAGAGGAGACCTGGATCACGTGTTCTAGTGAGTATCCGCCAGCCTCGAGGAAAACTCTGTTTTGGAAATCCCACTGTCACCTTCGGATCTCATTAAGTAGGCGTGAGTGAATAACCTCTGGTACCAGTTCTAGGTGGATGGTGTAATTGGTTTCATTTCATTTGGCCTATAGGTATTCAGGATCGGTGAGAAATTTCCCAAAAAGTATGACACGCCCCATGGCCTTCTTGAAAGTTTATTCGATTGCTTTCTCTGAGAACGAATGAGGAGCCCAGAATATATAATTCAGTATTTGACTCTTGAACAGTCGACCCTCCCTTTCCCACTTTTCTTTCAAATATTATCTTGTTCTACTAACATAAGAAAGGAAGCTATCAGAAAGATCAGTCCTGAGGTGTTTTGCCATCTCCATCCACTTAAACTGGAAGAGTTTTTTTAATGGACCCGACACTCTCCTAAACCCCTTTCTCCTTGAGAGAAACTAACATTGTTAGTTTTGTTGATTTCACATTTCCCAATTTTCACATTTCTCCTCTTGTTGATTTCACGTGCGTGTTCTTACCTCCAACATGAAATACACCCAGTTTGTTGAAACGACTCCTGTTCTCCAAAACAATAGGTTTGTTAAAATATATTTTTAAATGCACGTTAAAGAAACAAAGTATTAAAATGGAGATTTAAAAAGAATTCTAAACCTCTCTTTTCCCCTGTGACCTCTTCAAAGTTTTTATGTTCTCAGAAATGATCTAGGTGGCTTTGACTTTTCAGACAAGATAAGACTGCAAGAAGGAAGCTCTAATTGTTCTGGACGTGTGGAGCTCTGGCATGGAGGTTCTTGGGGGACGGTGTGTGATGACTCCTGGGACCTTGAAGATGCACAGGTGGTGTGTCGACAGCTGGGCTGAGGCCCAGCTTTAGAGGCACTAAAAGAGGCAGCATGCGGTCAGGGGACTGGACCCATATGGCTCAATGAAGTGAAGTGCAAAGGAAATGAATCTTCCTTGTGGGATTGTCCTGCCAGAGCCTGGGGGCACAGTGACTGTGGGCACAAAGAAGATGCCGCCGTGAGGTGTTCAGGTGAGTCCCTGGAGCCGGGGATAAGTTTGGAATCCCTGGCAGCACATAGGGGTGGGCAGGGATGTGCATTGTGCAAAGACTAGACACATCAACACAGGGAATCTAGTAAGAAGAAAATCACGGTATTTCCAAGCTAAAAGAATGATGAAAACCTTTGTGGTTGTATGTTGGCTTCACCAAGGAAAAGCATAAAAGTTATATGTATCTCTGTACAAAAAGAATGAAGACAAGGGGACCCTGGTTTTAGGTGGAAGGAATAATTTACTTGGTTGAGAGGCATCAGAGGCTCACATAGGAAATAGAAATATCTGTTCTACGTATTACTCCCCAAATTGAGTCTTCTTCTCTTTTCTCCAACAGAAATTGCCGTGGCCCAGAGATCATCTACTGCTGCAGGTATATCATGGGGTTTATGAGCATGGGTCCAATTGTCTGTGTTATTTAGAATCTTTTCTGTCAAGAGACTTTAGGTCAGAAGTAGCCCTGAGGATCTGAAATGTACTTCGGCAATCTCTGTTGAGAAGGATGGTATGCGGGATCTAGGTCTTTCAGCTAAGACATTATCATCTCTTGTGGTACTTCCTTGCTCTTAGGTCACTCACCCCTCATTGTATTTGGGATCCTTGGCCTCATTCTGTCGGCTGTTCTAGTTGCTCTCCTCTTGTGGATCCAGAAACGAAGACAGAGACAGCGGCTCACAGGTATCGGCCTAAGTATGGTCTTTCTAATATCTCTATGGGATCGAAGGTTCTTGGGATAAAATGCATATTATCTCAGTATACATACACCTTGGACACAAGGATATGCATATCGACTCAAGTATCAAACAGCCAAAAGGATGGAATCTGGAAGAGATTGAAGCAGTTTCTCAAAAAGAAGGAACAAGATTTCAGAGGAGAAAGGGGTTTTGGCTGTTTGAGGACTTCTGTCCTCTATCTGCCATGCTAATTGGGACATTATAGAATTGATAGTTTGGAATGAATATGGTTATATGGTTTAGGAGGAATTCTTTCTTGCCCAAATACGTATTTGCTCATACTATGTACTTACTACGAATTTTACTGTTCAGTTAAGTAATGTGCTAGGCTCTGAAGATACAGATATTGATAGTCAAGTGTTTTTGTCTTCATGACATTTCAAGTCTAGTGGAAGAGACATGCAAGCAAACAAATAAGGTGCAATGTAGTATTGCATACTAAGATCAATAAGGAAAAAAGTAGCTTGAGAAGACAGTAATTAACAGGAGGGGTCAGGGGAGAATTAGAGGCTTCTAGGAGGCTCATTCTGAAAATCAAGTTCAAAGAACTGGGTAAGGTGCTTTATAGGGAAAGGGAAAAAATATGTACAAGTGTGGAGAAGCTTAAAAGGATGACTTTCTGAGGGGAAGTAAAAGTTGAGTCACAGGAGAGAAGCTGCTGGTAAGGCTATAGAAGGAAGGGGAACAAAGGAGGAAGTCATATACTCCATGGTAAGAAGGTTAATAGTCAAAGAATATTATGGGTGTGGGGGTGTGTGAAATAGTCAAGCTGTTTTTTTTAGAAAGTTCTGTTCGATGACAGGCTGTATGAGGGCTTGAAGGAAGACCACGTTATTTCAAAATTGTTGAGATGGAAGATGAAAGGAACTTTGGTAAGAATGGAGAGGAGAGGGGAGATTTTAGAGGGATTTTTTGTTAAGAGCTCTGATGATTTAGAGAAGACCGCTGCCTCCCTTGGGAGAAGAAACTGGAAAGTCAGGTGATGGCAATAGGGGAGGTTTCTCCTCCTCCTGTTGATTTTAGTCTGTGGCCTCATTAGGGAAAACCTGATGGTAGAAGGGATGGAAACAAGACAAGGGCGTGGATAAAGATTCAGTATGTTTGCACAGCTGGGGAAAAGCGCTGGTAGGGAGGGCGACTTTTATTATGAGCTAATCCCTAACCTAAGACCTCTGTTGTCAGTTTCCTTGAGAGGAGAGAATTCCGTCCACCAAGTTCAATACCGGGAGATGAATTCTTGCCTGAAAGCAGATGATCTGGACGTGCTGACTGCCTCAGGTCTGTGGGGTCTTTGAGGGCCTGTAGCCCTGGGGTCCAGACAGGTAGCTGCAGTTACAGTGGAGGCATCTCACTATGCACAGCAGTGGAGAGAAATCTCAGCCATGGCATAGGAAGTTTATGATGCACATAAGGAAGAATGGCAGGAGTGCATGACACATTATTCTTCGAAAACATAAGAACTGCAACCATGCGATCTGGCTTCAAGGTCTATGATTATGTCTGATGGAGGGACAGGGGACCATGCAAGGAGCATCTTATGACTTGGGCCTCATTTTCTGGAAACAGAAATTAATCTTCTGAAGGGTGGTTTCACTCTTCCCATCTCTTTCACTGTTTCTTGCATTCTTACCTCCTGCTGCTTTCCTTTCTCTAACTCGATATTTATTATGTATCTCCCCTAAATTCTGAAAGCTTAAATTTTCTATACCTTTATCCCATAGAAACCATCACTATTCACAGGATTACTCTTATTTCCCCTTACCTGATTCTTCTTTCTTTGTCCTCCAGCTTCTGCTTAGTGACAATGCACAAATGCTGCCTCTGGGCAGCAGGATTCTGCTGGGTTGGAAGGAATCTCCCAATACCCACTTCCTCCACGAATGCTCAGCACCTTCTCAGTATTCCTTACCTTCTGACAAGGGTCCGCCTCACGTCTTCAATCTCAGAGCCTTGGTATTTGCTGCAGCTATTCAGTAGAACATATACGAGGCCCAGGAAAGACTTTCTGTGTCCCCTAAATCACACTTGGTCACCTTCCTAATTGTGGGCAATGTGTTTAGACATTCAAAGAGCTTCTAAGGCACTTGAGGGGAGGTCTAATTTATTTCCCAGTAGTGATTTTCTTCCTTTCAGAAGATCCCAGTGAGTCAGATGATTTTAGTGATGGTGGGCTAATTTCTGTGTCTAAATCTCTTCCTGTTTCTGGATGAAAAAGAAGACCATTCCGAGGTCCACTGAAAAGGAAAAGAGGAATTATAACCGAGGGAGGTGAGTGAGGAGAATTTATTCAATGTTCAAAACAGGTACATTTTTTTGCAAGTTGGAAACTCCTCTGGTATTAGAAAAAAAAGAATGTACATACACATATTTCCACATATATTAACATATGTTTATGTATGTATGTATTTCCACCTTAGAATATATAACAGCTCTTTATAGATGTGAGTCTTGTCCAACTCTTAGTTATATATTCTAAGCAATAACAATGGTGCATCATAGAGCTGAGGAGAAACTAGCTAAATTAGTACAAATAAATCTTTTCAAGATATTATAAGGGTCATTTGGAGAAAGAGAAAAGACTTATGTCAACACTTGTATAATGCATGTTATGGTAAAGGTAGTGTAAGGTGCCCATAAGAAGATAGAAAGTTTTTCTGAGAAAGTTTGAGATTCTGAAGAAGATGTGATACTCAAGGGAAATATCGGAAGATTGAAAGATAGACAAGTTTAGGGCAACTTTAGTACAAAATATGGAGGTATAGTAAAGAACCACATCTTTGGGAGATGATCAGAAGGTTTTCTTTCAAAAAATATGTATTGAACAGGGGCACATGGCTGGCTCAGTTGGTAGAGCATGCGACTCTTGATCTCAGGGTTGTTAGTTCTAGCCCCACACTGGGTGTAGAGATTACTTAAAAATAAAAATCTTTAAAAACATAATTGTTGAACGTATTTTTGGTGACAAATGGTGTTCTGAGCGCTGAAGACACATAGCTAAAAGACACTTTGACAACGACATGATTATTTAATGCAAATCTTGCAGTCTACGTGAGAGAGAAAGTGGTAAGAGTCTAAGCAGAAAGGTTGCACAGAGCCCTATAAAGGATGGCTTTATCTGCTCCTGGCAGGGAGGCAGGGAGCTTTGAAAGATTAAGCTGGGGCAAGAGGCGATCAAGTTGACATTTTGTAATTTGTTTTCATGCAGAAAGCATAACAAGAGAAAACAGTGAATAGACAAGAAATTTGTTCAGTTATACATGAAAAAGAAAAGCAGTGAAATGAGATAGTAGATATATTTTCTATCTTTAAAAAAACAATTTGGAGAGGACTATACATTTAGAAATGATATATAGCAAAAGTATGGGGGGCTGTGCAAATAAATACAGATTGAGACATAGGATTAAAGTAGGAACTCTTTTTAAAATTTTTAATGTTTATTTATTTTTGAGAGAGAGAGAGAGAGACAGACTGTGAGTGGGGAAGGAACAGAGAGGGAGACACAGAATTCGAAGCAGGCTCCAGGCTCTGAACTATTAGCACAGAGCCCAATGCAGGGCTCGAACCAATGAACCGTGAGATCAAGACCTGAGCTGAAGTCAGAAGCTCAACCGATGGAGCCATCCAGGTGCCCCTAAAGTTGGAACTCTTAAAAGTATGTGAATGTAGGGGTGCCTGGGTGGCTTAGTCGTTAAGCGTCCGACTTTCGCTTAGGTCATGATCTCGCGGTTGTGGGTTCGAGCCCCACGTCGGGCTCTGTGCTGACTGCCAGCTCGGAGCCTGGAGCCTGTTTCAGAGTCTGTGACTCCCTCTCTCTCTGACCCTCCCCTGCTCACGCTGTCTCTCTCTCTCTCTCCTAGAAATAAATAAAACATTAAAAAAAATTTTTAAAAAAGTATGTGAATGTAAAGTGTTAAATCATCTATATACATATATACACACAGAAACTAATAAATTAAAAACAGCATGAAAAGGATAAATATATATACAGTAAAACCTTGGATTGCAAGTAACTTGGTCTGCAAGTGTTCCGCAAGACAAGCAAACATTTCTAACCAGTTTAAACTTGATAAACAAGCAATGTCTTGCAATATGAGTAGTACCTGACGCTGAAAGTCACCTGATCACAATGGTTCATGAAATTTACTTTGATAAAAGAGTGCTTTGGATTCCAAGCATGTTTCCAGAATGAATTGTGCTTGCAAACCAAGGTTTTACTGTATATGTATGCATCTCTCTCTCTCTCTCTCTCTCTCTCTCTCTCTATCTATCCATCTATCTATCTATCTACATATATCTTAACAATTGTTAAAGGATAGCATGTGATAGATCACTGGGTAAAGCTATGAAAACACAACTCTCAGAAAATAAATTGGAAATGAAAACTCAATATTTATAAACTCCCTAATTCACCAGTCTGGGCATGTCTGGGCAGTTCAAATTACAATTAACACTGAGATATTGCTTTATATAAAACAGACCACCAAAAATTTAAAACAGTGCCAATATTGCTGGTGGGAACACAGAGAAAATTTCAGACATCACTGTTGGAAATGAGAGGTGTGGCAGCAATCCGAAAAATGTCTCCTAAGCATTTTTAAGTGCTTCACATCCTTTCATACAGAACCTCTCCCCCTGAGAATTTCATCCATACAGATAAAGCACTGGTGTGTAAGAACTCACATATAATGATTCCTTTTCACAGCATTGTTAGTAGTGGCAAAAACCTGGAAACAAAGCAAATAACAGTGAAGTAGTGGCTAGAAAAATATGATGCAATGAACTAAAAAAGGAAAAATCATCCACAAAAATGCAATATCATTCCATTTATGTGCTCATGTTATCAAATAGAATTAAACATGTTTACATCTATAAGATTACATATATATGTATAGAGAAATATTAAAATCTAATGGCATTATTAAATTAAGACTACAAATCACTTTTTTCTAAGGTTTTTTTTTTTTTTTTTTTCTGAGAAAGAGAGACAGGGTGAGCAGGGGAGGGTCACAGAGAGAGGGAGACACAGAATCTGAAGCAGCTCCCGGCTCTGAGCTTGCTGTCAGCACAGAGCCCAATGCAGGGCTTGAACCCACGAACCGTGAGATCATGACCTGAGCTGAAGTCAGATGCTTAACTGACTGAGCCACCCAGTTGCCCTTACAAATCATTTTTGACTTAGTATCTTGAACATAGGAATATTATTCTGATGTAATGAATAATCATTAAACTATTTTTTCTTAAAGCGTAATCACTGCTGAGTCATTGCTTCAGAATTGTGTGGGGGTGCTTGTAGAAATGGTGTTTTGGTGTACTATCATAGTTCCATGAAAAAGAAATAAAACTTTTTTTAGTTAAAAATTTTTTTTAATGTTTTATTTATTTCTGCGAGAGAGAGAGAGACAGTATGAGCAGGGAAGGGTCAGAGAGAGAGGGAGACAGAATCCGAAACAGGCTCCAGGCTCTGAGCTGCCAGCACAGAGCCCGACGCGGGGCTCGAACCCTCAACCACGAGATCATGACCTGAGCCGAAGTCGGACCCTTAACCAACTGAGCAACCCAGGTGCCCCGAAGAAATAATTTTTGTGCAGATCATTGAATTTTGCAGATCACTGTATTTAAGTTTTCTTTTCAGGAAGGTAGCATGCTGTTTAATACATGTGAGTTTGTGTGTGTGTGTTTTGTGCATACATGCATGTGTGCTGTAACAAAACGCATTATATTACATTATAATGTAATTCCATACAAGTGTGTATGAAAAGGAAAATAACAGTTTTTCTGTTTATGGCTTTCGTTCAGCCTTGAAGACACCTTGATGAAGACCTGAACTATTGAATGGAGCAAGAATCCACTGTCCATCGAAGATGACAGCACAGTCCTGTGTCTGCTAGTATCCCGAAGAAGGCTGCTGAATTTGTAAAACTTATATTGGTGAATGTAACTATTCCAAGCTGTTTATAAGACTGTCAAGGGGATGAAATAAAAAGCAATATTGCTGATTTGAGTTTGTCTTCCTGTTCTTGGTTTTATGAATTTCTGAGTAGGCTTTCTGACTTTATAGGGGTTTGATAAATATAACGTAATGTCTTTTCATTTGGAAATGTTTCTATTTGCATATAATCTATGCTTTTTTCCAGTTTGGTTGAAATAATAATTTTCTTATTACCAAATCAAAACAAATTTTTCTTTAGTATTTTTCCCAAATTTTTATTTAAATTCTAATTAGTTAACATATAGTATAATCTTAATTTCAGAAGTAGAATTCTGTGACTCATCACTTATATACAGTACCCAGTGCTCATCACAGCAAATGCCCTTCTGTTTTTTTTTAAGTTTTTTAACATGTAATTATTTTTGAGAGACAGAGAAAGACAAAGCACAAACAGGGGAGGGGCAGAGGAGAGAAGGAGACACAGAATCCGAAGCAGGCTCCGGGCTCCAGGCTCCGAACTGTCAGCACAGAGCCCGATGTGGGGCTTGAACCCACGAATCATGAGATCATGACCTGAGCCAAAGTCAGACTCTTCACCAACTGAGCCACCCAGGTACCCCAGCAAGTGCCCTCTTAGTACCCATAACCCATCTAGCCCGTCTCCCACCTTCATCCCGCCATCAACCCTCAGTTTGTTCTCTATTGTTAAGAGTCCTTTATGGTTTGTTTCCCTCTCTCTTTTCTCCCCCTTCCCATGTGTTCACCTGTTTTGTTTCTTAAATTCCACATATGAGTGAAATCATACTCTGTCTTTCTCTATTGACTTATTTCACTTAGCATAATACACTCTAGCTCCATCCACATCATTGTAAATGGCAAGATTTCATTCCTTTTGATGGCTGAGTAATATTCCATTGTCTATAACTACCACATCTTTTTTTAAAAAATTTTTAATGTTTATCTATTTTTGAGGAAGAGAGAGAGAGAGAGAGCAGGGTAGGGAAGAGACAGAGGGAGACACAGAACCCAAAGCAGGCTCCAGGCTCTAATCTGTTAGCACAGAGCCCAATGCAGGGCTCAAACTCATGGGCTGTGAGATCATGACCTGAGGTGAAGTTGGACGCTTAACTGAGCCACCCAGGCACCCCCCACATCTTCTTTATCCATTCATCAGTCAATGGACACTTGGGCTCTCTTCATAGTTTGGCTATTGTTAATAATGCTGGTATAAACATTTGGGTATGTGTACCCTTTCAAATCCATATTTTTGTATCATGTGGGTAAATACCTATTAGTGCAATTGCTGGGTCATAGGTAGTTCTATTTTTAACTTTTTGAGGAAACTTGGTACTGTTTTCCAGAGCGGCTGCACCAGTTTGCTTTCCCAACAGCAGTGCAAGAAAGTTCCCCTTTCTCCACATCCTTGCCAACACCTGTTGTTTCCTGTGTTGTTAATTTTAGCCATCCGGATGGGTGCACGGTGGTACCTCATCGTGGTTTTGATTAGTATTTCTCTGATGATGAGTGATGTTGAGCATCTTTTCATGTGTCTGTTGGTCATCTGTATGTCTTCTTTGGAGGAATATCTATTCATGTCTTCTACTCATTTTTAATTGAATTATTTGTTTTTTGAGTATTGAATTGGAGAGTTCTTTATAAATTATGGATTCTAACTCTTCATTAAACATGTAATTTGCAAATATCTTCTCCCATCCCATAGACTGCCTTTTGGTTTTGTGTATTATTTCCTTCACTGTGTGAAAGATTTTTATCTTCATGAAGTGCCAATAGTTCATTTTTGCTTTTGTTTCCCTTGTCTTCAGTGACGTATCTAGTAGAAAGTTGCTGTGGCCAAGGTCAAAGAGGGTGCTGCCTGTGTTCTCCTCTAGGATTTTGATTGTTTCTTGTCTCACATTTAGGTCTTTCATCCATTTTGAATTTATTTTTGTGTATCGTGTGAGAAAGTGGTCCTGTTTTATTCTTCTGCATTTCGCTGTCCAGCTTTGACAGCACCATTTGCTGAAGAGACTGTCTTTTTTCCTTGGATATTCTTTCCTGTTTTTTTGAAGATTATTTGATAATGTAGTGTGGGTCCATATCTGGATTTTCTAATCTATTCCTTTGATCTATGTGTCTGTTTTTGTGCCAGTACCATACTGGCTTGATGACTACAGCTTTATTATATAGCTTGAAGTCTAGAATCATGATGCCTCCAGTTTTGGTTTTCTTTTTCAGGATTGCTTTTGCTATTTGGGTCTTTTGTGGTTCCATACCAATTTTGGGATTGTTTGTTCTAGCTCTGTGAAAAGTTCTGCTGGTATTTTTTTTTTTTAAACGTTTTTCTTTTTTAATGTTTTATTTATTTCTAGGAGAGAGAGAGACACAGCATGAACAGGGGAGGGTCAGAGAGAGAGGGAGTGACAGACTCTGAAACAGGCTCCAGGCTCTGAGCTGGCAGTCAGCACAGAACCCGACACGGGGCTCGAACCCACGAACCGCGAGATCATGACCTGAGCGAAAGTCGGACGCTTAACCGACTAAGCCACCCGGGCGCCCCAAGTTCTGCTGGTATTTTGATAGGTATTGCATTAAATAGGTAGATTGTTTTGGGTGGTATAGACATTTTAACAGTATTTGTTCTATCAATCCATGAGCATGGAGTGTTTTCCATTTCTTTGTGTCCTCTTCAATTTGTTTCAGAATATTCTATGGTTTTTGGAGGGCAGATCTTTTATTTCCTTGGTTAGGTTTATTCCTAGGTATCTTATTGTTTTTGTAAATGGGATGGATTCCTTGATTTCTCTTTTTGCTGCTTCATTATTGGTGTACAGAAAGGCAATGGATTTTTGTACATTGATTTTATATCCTGTGACTTTGCCTACTTCATGTATTAGTTCTTAGCTCTTTTTATTAAGAAAGAGAAAGGTTAATGATACATTGTTGTCTCTATAAGACATGACTCTCATTGGTTCTTAATTGGTTCTTAATATGTAATTCTGGTTACTGACAAAAAATGTACAGCAACACCTGTTAAAGATACAAAGACCGAATGGCTCACTTCTTTGTTCCTTAGGATAGTGTAACTAAAACTGAAATGAAAAAGCAAATTATGCCTTTTCCATTTAAATGTTAAGTTATCATAATGAAAATTCATATTGGGGCGCCTGGGTGGCTTAGTCGGTTAAGCGTCCGACTTTCGCTTAGGTCATGATCTCGCGGTGTGTGGGTTCGAGCCCCGCGTCGGGCTCTGTGCTGACTGCCAGCTCAGAGCCTGAAGCCTGTTTCAGTCTGTGACTCCCTCTCTCTCTGACCCTCCCCTGCTCATGCTGTCTCTCTCTCTCTCTCCTAGAAATAAATAAAACATTTAAAAAAACAAAAACAAAAAAAAGAAAATTCATATTTTACTAAAAATCATGTATCCATATTACATATTAACATAGAAGATAACATTTAAAGAAAGATTTATAACAATTCAACACTAAGCTTAGAGTCTATCATTAAATATTCCATGTTAGTTGCAAATAGAAATTTAACCCTTTCTCAGTATTCTGGTATTGAGTACACTCTCTTCTGGCATTTAGGGCATCAAAGCCAATATCTTGTAGAACCATGAAATTTGGGTCACTTCCCATTTTTTTCCATTCCTCTTGTCAGTTTCATACATATATTTGACATAAAGTAATTAAATCATGTAATCATTTACTCTTTTATTCAACAATATTTACTAAGCACCTACTTTTTGTCAGGCATTGCACATTAAGTACCCAATCATATGCCATGTACTGTTCTCACATTACTGTATATGTGAGTAAAAAATTATATATACGTATATAGATATATATGTATATATATCAAATTATAGTATACGGTTGTAGGAATCCCAACTATGTAATAAGTAACATAAATTTTTATGTACATATTTAAAAATAATATATTATGTGAAAAGAGTTTCTCCCTCTATTTAGATTTATTTTACCAAAAATATATATGAGACATCAGTTGTTAAAACACCTCCTTATGAATACGCTAGTAGGAGGTAAATGAAAACTGTGATTGTTCTTTTAGAATTATTGCAATTGTTTGAGAGAGTATTAATAGTAATGTGCCCTCCTTTTTTGGTTGCTCAACATGTCCCTGGATGGTGAAATTCTACTCTATGTGATAATAGTTAACACGTGGTTCTTACTACGCACCAGAGGCTGCTTTAAATGTATTACATGAGTTAACAACTTAATCTTCATAATAATCTGACAAGTTTCATACTTTTTAATATGCATTCTAGATTTGGGAAAACTGCAGGACAGAGAAGTTAGATGACTTGCCTAAAGATAAGTGACTAAGAAGTGACAGAGCTGAATACTTTAAAAGAATAATTTGTCACAATCAAGTGGGATCTATTTACGGGATGCAAGCATGGTTCAATATTTGCAAATCAGCGTGATACATTGCATCAGTAAGAGGAAGAATAAAAATCATTTGATCATCTCAGTAGAAACAGAAAAAACATTTGACAAAGAAAAATATCCATTCATGATTTAAAAAAAAAACTCTCAACAAAGTAGGCCTAGAGAGAATGTATATCAACATAATAAAATATTATTTTTGTAACAATATATGAAAAACCCACAGCTAACATCATACACAATGGTGAAAAACTGAGAGCTTTTGTCCTAAGATCATGAACAAGACAAGGATGTACACTGTCACCATTTTTATTCAACACAGTACTGGAAGTCGTAGGCACAGCAATCATACAAGGAAAAGAAATAAAAGGCATCCAGATTGGTGAGGAAGAAATAAACTTTCACTATTTGCAGATAATATGATACTGTATATAGAAAACCTTAAAGACTACCAAAAATCTACTGAAACATGAATTCATCAAGGTTGCAGGATACAAAATCAATATACAGAAATCTGTTACATTCTATACACTAATAATAAGGTAGTAGAAAGAGAAATTGAGAAACAATCCCATTTACAATTACACCAAAAAGAAGAAAGGGGCACCTGGGTACATCAGTTGGTTAAGCGTCCAACTCTTTATCTTGGCTCAGGTCATGATCTCATGGTTCATGAGCTCAAGTCCTGTGTTGATCTCTGCACTGACAGCACAAAGTCTGCGTGGGATTCTCTCTCCCCCCTCTATTCCCCTCCCCACTGTTCACTCACACTCTCTGAATAAATAAATAAATAAACTTTAAAAAGTAATAAAATACCTAGGAATAAACTAAGGAAGTGAAAGACCTGTACTCTGAAAACTATAAAACATTGATGAAAGAAATTGAAGATGATACAAAGAAAATAAATGGAAAGACATTCAATCCTCATGGAGTAGGAGAAGACATTATTGCTAAAATATCCATATGACCCACAGCAATCTACACATGTAAGTCAATCCCTATCAAAATGCCACAGGTATTTTTTTACAGAGCTAGAACAAATAACCTTAAAAGTTGTGTGGAACCATGAAAGACCCCAAAGAGCCAAAGCAATCTTTAAAAGAAGTAAACTGGAGGTATCACAATCCCGGATTCCAGGATACACTACAAAGCTATAGTAATCCAAACAGGATACCAGCACAAAAATAGACCTATAGATCAATAGAACAGAATACACAGTCCAGAAATAAGCCCGCAATTATTTGATCAATTTATCTTGGCCCAAGGAGGCAAGAATATGCAATGAGAAAAGTACAGTCTGTCCAACAAAGGACACTGGGAAAACTGGAAAGCTACATGGAAAGAATGAAACAGGACTACTATCTTACACCGTACAGAAAAATAATTCAAACGGGATTAAAGACCTACTATGTGATATCTGAGGCCATAAAAATCCTGGAAGAGAACACAGGCAGTAATTTCTTTGACTTGGCTGTAGCAACATTTTTCTAGATATGTCTCCTGAGGCAAGGGAAACAAAAGCAAAAATGAACTATCAGGACTACATTAAAATAAAAAGTTTCTACACAGCAAATAGTCCAGAAAACTAAAAGACAACCTACTGAATGAGAGTATATTTGCAAATGGCATATCTGATAAGGGTTAGTATCCAAAGTATGTATTTTTTTTTAACACTTATTTATTTATTTTGAGAGAGAGAGCACGCAAGTGCAAGAGGGGCATAGAGAGAGGGCGAGAGAGAAAACCAAGCAGGTTCCTCATGGTCAGCACAGAGGCCAAGGCGAGACTCAATCTCACAAACCAGGAGATCATGACCTGAGCCAAATCAAGGGTTGGACATTTAGCTGACGGAGCCACCCAGGCACCGCAGTATCTAAAATATTTAAAGTACTTATGCAATTCAACACACACACACACACACCCAAATAATACATTTAAAAATGGGCAGAAAACATGAACAGACATTTTTCCAAAGAAGACAGACAGATGGCCAACAGACACATGAAAAGATCCTCAACATCACTAATCATCAGGGAAATAAAATCAAAACCATAAGGAGATATCACCTCCTGTCAGAATGGCTAAAGTCAAAAACACAAGAAACAACAAGTGTTGGCAAGGATGTGGAGCTAAAGGATCACTCATGCACTGTTGGTGGGAGTGCAAACTAGTGCAGCCACTATGGAAGACAGTATGGAGGTTCCTCAAAAAATTAAAAATAGAACTACCCTGTGATCCAGTAATTCCACTACTGGGTATTTACCCAAAGAATAGGGGAACATTAATTCAAAAGGATGCATGTACCCCTATGTTTATTGCAGTACTATATACTATGGGCAAACTATGGAAGCAGCCCAAGTGTCCATCAACAGATAAATGTATAAAGAAGAGATGATACACACACACACACACACACACACACACACACACACACACACACACTGGAATATTACTCAGTCATAAAAAATGAAATTTTGCCACTTGCAACCACACGGATGGATCTAGAAGTTATAATGATGAATGAAATGAGTCAGTTCGAGAAAGAAAAATACCATAGGATTTCACTCATATGTGGAATTTATGAAACCAAAAAAGGGAGCAAAGAAAAAAAGAGTCAAACCAGAAAACAGACTCTTAACTACAGAGAACAAACTTATGGATAGTAGAGGGAAGATGGGGAAGGGATAGGTGAGATTGGTGAAGGAGCTTAAGAGTACATTTATCGGGGAGCCTGGGTGGCTTAGTTGGTTAAGCATCCGACTTTCACTTAGGTCATGATCTCGCGGTTCGTGGGTTCGGGCCCCGCGTCGGGCTCTGTGCTGACTGCCAGCTCAGAGCCTGGAGCCTGTTTCAGTCTGTGACTCCCTCTCTCTCTGACCCTCCCCTGCTCACGCTGTCTCTCTCTCTCTCTCCTAGAAATAAATAAAACATTTGAAAAAAAAAAGAGTACATTTATCATGGTAGCCATTGAGTACTGTATAGAATTGTTGAATTACTATGTTATATGCCTGAAAGTAATATAACATTGTATATTAACTATACTGGTACTTAGAAAATAAGAAGTGAGTTGCCTTATTCATCCTGAAATATCAAGGGGACACATGATATATACATGTCATCACTGGGGATGTAACCCTTGTTTCTTTGGTTGAGGTGGTATTTATTGGATTTCTCCACTCTAGTTATTATTCTCCCTTTCCTCTAGTTTGTTCTTTGGAACGAACTAGGTGGTAATTAATGATGGTAACTACTTCTATCAAATTTTGTTTGAGGAATTTTAAAACTTTTTCCTTTACTTTTGAAATATATTTTCACTGTGCATAGTAGTCTGGGTTGATATGCTATTTTCTTTTTTTTTTTTTAATTTTTAATGTTTATTTATTTTGGAGAGAGAGAGACAGATAGAGTGTGAGCAGGGGAGGGGCAGAGAGAAGGAGACAGAATCTGAAGCAGGCTCCAGGCTCTGAGCTGTTGGCAGGGCTCAATGCAGGGCTCGAATCCACGAACTGTGAGATCATCACCCAAGCCGAAGTCAGACGCTTAACCGACTGAGCCACCCAGGTGCCCCTAGGTTATTTTCTTTCATTCAGATCTTAATAGGTGTCATTTTCACTGTCTTTATGAAAGCATCGTCTTGATAAGAAGTCTACTGTAATTATTTTTCGTTCCTCTTCATGTCATGTGACTTTTTTTCTCTGGTTGACTACAACTTTCTCATCCTTTCTCTCTCCTTTTTTCTCAATTCAACATAGTACAGTGTGTGTGTGTGTGTGTGTGTGTGTGTGTGTGTATCTCATCTTGTTTGGTGTTCTTTAAGTATGTTGGATCTGTGGCTTGGTGTCTATCATTAATTCCTGACCATCATTTCTTCTGCCCCATTCCATCAGCATTTTCCTCCTGGCATTCCAATCACAAGTCGGTTGCACTGTTGTATTGTTCCACAGCTTTTGGATGCCCTGTTCTGTCTTTGTTGTAGATTCTTCCTCAGTCGTGTTCTTCAAGCAACCATGCCTTGTGTAATCCCCTTCTCTTGTGTGTGGGCTGAGCCTAATGACTTGCTTCTAGTGAATAAATACAGCAAAAATGTTGAGATGTCCCTTTGAAGATTAGGTCATGAATGACTGAGGCCTTCTTTCTAGTAGTTTCTCTTGCTGCAAACCTCTCTTCTCTGCTCCATGGAGAGGTCAATATGGCTCTGAATGAATCAATGTGGACTGAATGAAGCCTTTGCCTAAGTCTGCAAGAAACAGCGTCTCTCTGATATGATATCCCATCACTGAATCCTGTCGACGACCTTATTAGTGACTGTGTTAGTCAGCTTGGGATGCCATCACAAAGTACCACAGATTGGGTGACTTAAACAGCTGAAATTTATTTTCTCACAGTTCAGGGGACTAGAAGTCCATGGTCCGGGTGTTGGCAAATTTGGTGTGTCATGAGAGGTCTTCCTGGCTTGCAGATGGCTACCTTCTCGTCAGGTTCTCACATGGCCTTTCCTCTGTGCGTATGTAGAAAGAGAGCTCTCTGGTGTCTTGTCGTCTTCATATAAGGACACCAATCCTATTGGTTTGGGACCCCACCCTCATAACCTCATTTAACCTTAATTACCTTCCTAAAGGCCCTATCTCCAAAGGCAGTCACATTGCGGGTTAGAGCCTCAGCCTCTACATTTGGGGAGGATGCAATTCAGTCCGTAACAGTGACCATGCCAAATCTTGAGGTGAAACTATGGTGTTAGCTGTAGCCTTATGGGAGCCCTTAAAGCAGGCACTGCCAAAAGAGAAGCTTACCACATTCATTGTGCCTGCTCACTGTAAAGGTGAGAAAGAGACACAAACATTTACAGTAGGAACTGCTTACTGCCAAACGTCTGAGGGAGAGAACTTCGGAGACTGGAAATGGAGGAAGCCTGAAACAGAAGCAGAATTTGTTGCAGAGATAAGTGTCAGAACGTATGTTAAAAAAAAAAAAATTAATGTTTGGGGTTTTTTGAGAGAGAAAGAGACGGAGTGTGAGCGGGGGAGGAACAGAGGGAGCGGGAGACACAGAATCCGAAGCAGACTCCAGGCTCTGAGCTGTCAGCACAGAGCCCGACGCGGGGCTCAAACCCACAAACCGCGAGATCATGACCTGAGCTGGAGCCGGTCCCTTCACCAACTGAGCCACCCAGGCGTCCCACGGTCAGTATGTGCATTTTGTCGGAGAATAGCCACAACCAGGTTTTTGTTGTTCCATTTTTTAGTTCTCACTTCTGTGAGATCAAAGTTCACACACTTACCAGCAATAGTTTTCTCTGCATTGTGTCAGCAAGAAAATGTCCAAGAAGTGAAAATGGTTCCAGGCATCCTGCATTTTGAACATTTCAGGAAGTTGCGGCTGAGAAACAAGGTACCAGACCCAGTTTCAGTACCCTCCCTTCATACCCTCCAATCTCTCAATCATATGACCCTGTTCTGGATAGTAAGTTCTATTTCTCCAATAGAAATTGGAGGTTGACAAGGAAAGACGAAGGTTTTGAATTTAGCAATGAACATTTATAAGAGTAAGGCATTTATCTAAAGTCTTTATCTTCTTAGATCTCATTTTAATTTCTGTAGGGTAGCTTCATTTTTATTAATCAGCCTATTCCATATAGAAGCCTGGTGTGAAAAATCCTGACAGGGACATTGGTGGGCTTGTTGGCTTTTCCTTGGACCTGTCACTATAATCAGGAGACGCGGGCTTATAAGAAAATGTGAGCAATAACTATCAACATATTGAACATGAGGGAGAAAAGGAAATTTTCCCAAAGAAGCAGGATAGGATGTATAAGCCAATTAAAATATACAACAATCACTGTGAGCTAAGAAACTACTGGTTTCCACCAAACGTTTTCAATCATTTAAATTGATGTTTTCCAAACTCATTGGATGACTGAACTTTATTCTATTTCACATGACTATTCATTAAATATCTAATTTTCCGAGGCACCCAGGTGGCTCAGTGAGTTAAGTGTTTGACTCTTGACTTCTGCTCAGGTCATGAGCTCATGGTTCGTGAGTTGAAGCCCCACATTGGGTTCCTGCTTGGGATTCTCCCTCTTTCTCTGCCCCGTCCCTGCTCAGCCTGTCTCTGCCTCTCTCAAAATAAATGAATAAATAAAAACTTCAAAAAATATCTAATTTTCCAAAGACTCAATTTTAAACATTCTCATAGATTATAGAATATTTTCAAGTGTGTTTATCCATGCTCATGTTGACATCAGCAAAAGTTTCATAGAAAATCCAGCTGCAAGGGACTCTGGGAAGGCTCAGTCAGTTAAGCATTCCCACTAGGTTTCAGCTCAGGCCATGATCTAGAGTTTCATGAGTTCAAGCCCTGCCTTGGGCTCCTCATGCCAGTGTGAGGCCTGCTTCAGATTCTTTCTCTCTCTCTGCCCATCCCCTACCTGTGCTTTCTCTCCTCTCTCTCTCTCTCTCTCTCTCTCTCTCAAAATAAAATAAATAAACATTTAAAAAGAAAAAAAGAGGGGCGCCTGGGTGGCTCAGTTGATTAAGCATCCAACTTCAACTCAGGTCATGATCTCACGGTTCATCAAGCTCTGTGCTGACAGCTAGCTCAGAGCCTGGAGTCTGTCTTGGGATCCTGTATCTCCCTTTCTCTCTGACCCTCCCCTGCTCATGCTGTCTCTCTCTCTCAAAAATAAATAAAACATTTTTTAAAAATTAAAAAAAGAAATCCAGCTGTGACCCATGTAATTTCCATCCGAGCCTTTAACATAGCCAGTTGTGATATGCGTGCTAAAGTAAACAAATCTGGTGACATATTTTACCTTTTAAGTAAAAACCACATAAACCTTTTAGTGCAAAATATGGATCTTTTGGGACATTTGGGGTGGCAGTTTATAGTTCCCCTTACTCTGTGGGACCTTGCATGCAGATTTTTGCTGCTCCATATCCTGATGGGACAAGGAAAAAACAGGGGAAACATGACCTCAGCTTTTATAATGACTTCTTCTTTCAAGTGCCAGTAACTTAATTTCACGGTCTCCTGCTTTCCAATCTGTTTTCACATCATTAGCACACCTTCGAGGCATATATAAGAGGATCTGGGAATGATTTCTTAAGACTCAGGAAAGTATAGTCTCATAATGAGGAAAAACTCTTGACATGTTGGGAAGGACTTGCTTTTATTTTGCCCGGCCGTTTGGAAGAGAGTGAGTACGGTAGGGGGATGTCTCAACTGATAAATATCAATATTATGCAGTAAGGACAAAAATAGAGAGGAAATGAGAAACATAAAAAATCTTGGAAGTTTGGTGGTACTTAGTGCGGCAGCAATAATGGAGGCAGAATAGGAATCCAAGAAAAGAGAAAATCATGAACAAAGTCAACAAAACCAAATGATAAAAGCCATGGGTTAGAAGTCAGACAAGGATATGAAGTTGTAAAAATGACAATAAGGTTTATGTGAGAAACACACATTTATTATTACCGAATGCTAGGTACTATAGTAAGTGCTTTACATCATTCAATTTAATTCTCACAAGCCACCTAAGAGGTAGGTATCATTGTCTCCATTGCTAAATAGAAAATAAACGTTTAAAGATTAATTGATTTATGTAAGTTCTTATAGTAAATTCTGAAATGTAATTTAAACCCAGGACCAGCTAACTCCAAAGTCTTGATCTTTCTGCTGTAACTTTTAGTAAAGAAGAGAAAGAAAAAGAAATTATGATGAGGGAAACAAGTCTTTAGAGGACTTGAAAGAGGAAGAATGGACTAACAAAATATGGCTAGGAAATATTTCAGAGCACGTATGAAATAGTGATAACCTTTAAACTTACACTTCACAGACATTTAGTGGAAATGAAGAATGACAAAGGGTCACGGGGCTGGAAAGGGCTGTCTGCTCTGAGACTGGAGGTCTAACCAGTGTTAGGACTTTTGAAGATGCAATGTTACTTCTGCCGGTGCTGTGTCTACACCGCACCACAGCCGCCATTACTACAAGTCAGTTTAATATCTTGTGGCTATTTTGCTTATGAAAAAAGACTAGCAAATTTCTAGAAAATCAGCAGAATGTCTGACTTTTTTTTTTTTTTCAGAGAGAGAGAGAGTGACAGACAGCGTGAGCAGAGGAGGGTCAGAGAGAGATCAGGGAGACACAGAATCTGAAACAGGCTCCAAGCTCTGAGCTAGCTGTCAGCACAGAGCCTGACGCGGGACTCAAACCCACGAACCGTGAGATCATGACCTGAACCGAAGTCGGAAGCTTAACTGACTCAGCCACCCAGGCGCCCTAATATGAGCAATGTTAAAGAAAAAGATTAGGATACATTTGGGAGAAAAACATCCCATTTTATTTGACATTTGTTTTCTGTTTATGTGTTCANGCTCTGAGCTAGCTGTCAGCACAGAGCCTGACGCGGGACTCAAACCCACGAACCGTGAGATCATGACCTGAACCGAAGTCGGAAGCTTAACTGATTCAGCCACCCAGGCGCCCCCCCCCCTTTTTTTTTTTTTTTACAAAAATACTTCTTTGGGGTGCCTGGGTGGCTCAGGCAGTTATGCGTCCTACTCTTGATTTTGGCTCAGGTCATGATCTTGCTGTTCATGAGTTCCAGCCCCAAATCAGGCTCTCACACTGACAGTGCAGAGCCTGCTTGGTATTCTCTCAATCTATCTCTTTCTCTGGTCTCTCCCACTTGCTCTCTCTTTCTCTCTCTCTCCCAAAATAAATAAATAAACTTAAAAATAATAAATAAAAAATTAAAAATACTTCTTTTTAAGTAGGACTTGCTGCAGTTCAAGAACCATGGCTAGCTCACATCTAGCAAAGTCAACTTCATGAATTACAGTTCTTCATAATTCATCTTAGCTCCTTAAAGGATTGTGCTGTTTAACCTTTAACATACCGCATGCCATGTACTTAATTAGAAAATGAACAAGAAATATGAAAATGTTGAATTTGGCGGGATGGCATTACTTATGTAGAGAGTCACAAGTTCTGGTAACAATACTTTAGTTGTCTCTCTTCTTTCGTGTTCGTTACTGTGCTAGTTGTTCAGCTCCTCATCCATTCCTGCATGTGTTGGTATCCGCTTACTGAATCTGCTTATCTAACGTTGTATATTACCCTTATTAGTTCTGTAAATCCCTATGATTAACTCTCCTGTCTGCTTTTAAAATAATCTTTCTAAAATGCTAATTTTATATAGCATACCATGATTAAATGCTACCAACAATAACCAAAGTATGGAAAGAGCCCAAATGTCCATCAACTGATGAATGGAAAAAAATGTGGTATATATACAATGGAATACTACTTGGCGACCAAAAGGAATGAAATCTTGCCATTTGCAATAATGTGGATGGAACTAGAGGGTATTATGCTAAGCACAATAAATCAGTCAGAGAGAGACAGATATCATATGTTTTCACTCATATGTGGAATTTGAGAAACTCAACAGATGAACACAGGGGAAGGGAAGAGAACATAAGATAAAAACAGAAGGGGAGGCAAACCATAAGAAACTCTTAAATACAGAGAATAAACTGAGGGCTGCTGGAGGGGGATTGGGGAGATGGGTTAAATGGGTGATGGGCATTAAGGAGGGCACTTGTTGGGATGAGCACTGGGTGCCACATGTAAGAGATGAATCGCTGGATTCTACTCCTGAAGCCAAGACTACACTAGGTTAACTCACTTGAACTTAAATAAAAGAATAAATAAAAGAAATAAAATAAATTATTTACTTAAACTCTCCAAATGACTCCCGGAATAAGTTCTTGACCCCTGTAGCTTATGTTGCTTTTGCCTATTTCAACCCATTCTTTTACCACGGATATAAACTTTACTAGTTGCAGAACTGAGAACACACTGGAAAAGGAGAGAGAAGTGAGGAAGCTGACGGAGTCTGTAGATGAGATAGTGAGATGCTTCTTTGAGATACAATTGACATATCATGTAAGTTTAAGGTGTACAACTGCTGATTTGTTATTATTTACAGCAAAATGATTACCACCATAACATCAGCTAACACATCCTTCACGTCGCATAATTGCCATTTCTTTTTCGGGGGTGAGGACATTTAAGATCTACTCTCTTCCCAACTTTTAAATACATAGCACAATATTAACTGTAATCACTATGCAGTAAGTTAGACTCCCTGAATGTATTCCTTTTTTAAGAAACCTGAAAGAAAGAGAGAGAGAGAAAGAGAGGATGGCAGGCAAGCAGGCAGGCAGAAAGGAAGGAAGGAAGGAAGGAAGGAAAGGAGGGAGGGAAAAAGGGGGGGAAAGAAAGAAAGGAGGGAGGGACAGAAAGGAGGGGAGAATGGAAGAAACAAGAAACATGCTCATTTTGTTTTCTTAAGTACGACCCAGATTCAGTGCATGAATATTGCCTTTTATTGTTTTAATCTCCAGGGCCTAGCACATTTAATTCAATTCATTAATATTCAATTAAGTGTAGGTGGCTTTGTCTGATGAGAAGACATCAGCATAGTAAACAACCTCCAGAGATTTAGAGAAACATGTACTCATTACATGAAGATGTCATATATATGTGCATATGTATATTTAAATATATTTTTATATATGACATCTTCATGTAATGAGTGCATGTTTCTCTAAATCTCTGGAGGTTGTGTGGCTCAGCTGATTGTCAGACTGGTTTGTGGGCTCGAGCCCCGCGTTGGGCTCTGTGCTGACAGCTCAGAGCCTGGAGCCTGCTTCGGATTCTGTGTGTGTCTCTCTCTGTGCCCCTCCTCCGTTCGTACTCTGTCTGTCTGTCTCTCTCTCTTTCTTTCTTTCTCTCAAAAATAAATAAAACATTAAAAATGTTGTTTTAAATAAAAAAAGAAATATCCCATGACAAAAAAAGAAAAGACAAGAAATGCCCTATGGAAATAAGTAAATAAAGCATGTTTTCAGACTCAGGAAGCCTGGTTCTTCTCAATCTCACTTATGACCTAGACCTAGGTCTCTTTTGCAGGTGAAAAGGATCCATACTTAAAGATGATGAGTAGAAGTAATCAATGGAAAGGGGTGGCAAGTAGCAAAATCCAGAAATGCTGTGTCAGCAGAGCTGGGATGTTAAGATTGCTACTGTTGTGGGTAATCAGCTAGATTGTCTCTCTGTAATCAACACAGGTTTCCATCTTACTGTTAGGTTTCTTTCTTTCACACAAGAAAATCTGGATTTATCATAAACTGTGTTTTGGAAATGAGTCCGCTCTCTGGGGAATGCAAAAAAGCAGTATCTAAAGAGTTTTAAATGGGCTGGAGTGGGGTGGCAGGAGAGTATTGTGATCTTAAATGACAGCTTCCAAATATGCTACTTATGCGAAGGTATAGTTTTTATTCAAACCTGATCACTTAGCACCTGCCATAGGAGGCTGATAGATGACAAATAATAGAGTAAATAAAGAACCACATTTTTGTGAATGAAATACACACATTTTTTACTATTATAAATTATAATTGACATCCTTGAGTATAAAATACATACAAATTTCAGAAGCCAAGCAGTGAAGTTTGTTTTATCAATCTCTACCTACCTGTCTTATTCTCTTCGTATTTAATATAATCGACTTGGTAGGCAAAGTTAACTGTCAGTCTCTCTGTACACTGTGATTTTATTTTATAGATTATAAAAATGTTTTCCTTTTTTCTAGCTGAAATGTAATTGACATATTACATCACTTTTACATGTACAACATAATGATTTGATATTCGTTCATATTGCAAAATGATCATCGTAAGCCTGGTTAATGTCTGGCACCACACATAGCAACAAATTGTTTCTTGAGATTCGAATTTTATTTTATTTTATTTATTTTTAAGTTTTTTTTTTTTATTTCTAGAAGAGAGAGAGAGAGAGAGACAGCGTGAGCAGGGGAGGGTCAGAGAGAGAGGCAGATACAGATTCTGAAACAGGCTCCAGGCTCCGAGCCGGCAGTCAGCACAGAGCCGGATGCGGGGCTCGAACCCACGAACCTCGAGATCATGACCCAAGCGAAAGTCGGATGCTTAACTGACTAAGCCACCCAGGCGCCCCTCTTGAGATTAGAATTTTAAAGATCTACTCTCTTAGCACTTTCCTCTTTGTTTTTTGAATGCTATTTTTATTAAATTATATACCCAGTAAAAATCAAATGCAAAAAAATTAAGATTTTCAAAATCCACTTATAATACTACCATTCATTAAAATCTTTTTTTTAAAAACAATTGTGTCTGTTAAAGAATCATGGACATATAAGTGTGTGTGTCTGCATATCTGTGTGTGTGTGTGTGTGCGCGCGCACGCTCCCTTTTTTTGCTGAATAATATATCATAGACGTATTCCTCACGGCCATTATTAACCATCATGTTAAAGGCTACTTAGGATATTGCATAAATGTACTGTAATTTATTAACTCTCATACCGTGAGGTTTTAAAAGGTTTTCAAATTTTTATTATTGAAAATATTATTTTATTGGATATACTAAAAATACATTTTCCCCCTTTGATTATTTATACTTTGTTAAATACTTAAAAATGGGACTGTTGTATAAAAGAACATGCATCTTGGGGCACCTGGGTGGCTCAGTTGGTTAACTGTCCAACTCCGGATTTTATTCTCTCTCCCTTTCTCTGTCCCTTCCCCACTGCCATCAAAAATAAATAAACTTTTAAAAAATGTTATTTAAAAAACATGCATCTTTTAAAACTGGAATATATATTGCCAAATTATCCTCTGGAAATTTTTTAGTCTTTTATTTTATTTATTTATTTTTTTATTTTCTTTTATTTTATTTTTTATTATTATTTTTTTTTTTACAAATAGTTTATTGTCAAATTAGTTTCCACATAACACCCAGTGCTCATCCCCACAAGTGCCCTCCTCCATGCCCATCCCTCCTCCCCCCCACATCCATCAGTCCTCAGTTTTTGTCAGCATTCAAGAGTGTCTCATGGTTTGCCTCTCTCCCTTTCCCCCACCATTTCCCCCCTTCTTCTCCCAGTTGGTCCTCTGTTAAGTTCCTCCTAGTCCTCCTATACGTGCACACATATGATATTTGTCCTTCTCTGCCTGACTTATTTCGCTCAGCATAACACCCTCAAGGTCCATCCATGTTGCTACACATGGCCAGATTTCATTGTTTCTCATTGCCATGTAGTATTCCATGGTATAGATAAACCACATCTTCTTGATCCATTCATCTGTTGATGGACACTTAGGCTCTTTCCATGTTTTAGCTATTGTGGAGAGTGCTGCTATGAACATTGGGGTACATGTGCTCCTATGCCTCAGCATTTCTGTATCCCTTGGGTAAATTCCTAGCAGTGCTATTGCTGGGTCATAAGGGAGTTCTATTGTTAGTTTCCTGAGGAACCTCCACACTGTTTTCCAGAGGGGCTGTACCAGTTTACATTCCCACCAACAGTGTAGGAGGGTGCCCGTTTCTCCACATCCTCGCCAGCATCTAGAGTTCTCTGATTTGCTCATTTTAGCCACTCTGACTGGCGTGAGGTGGTATCTCAGTGTGGTTTTGATTTGTATTTCCCTGATGAGGAGGGATGCTGAGCATCGTTTCATGTGTCTGTTGGCCATCTGGATGTCCTCTTTGGAGAAGTGTCTGTTCATGTCTTCTGCCCATTTCTTCACTGGGTTGTTTGTTTTTCGGGCGTGTAGTTTGGTGAGTTCCTTATAGATTCTGGATATTAACCCTTTATCTGATATGTCATTTGCAACTATCTTTTCCCATTCCGTTGGTTGCCTATTAATTTTCTGGGTTGTTTCCTTGGCTGTGCAGAAGCTTTTAATCTTGATGAGGTCCCAACAGTTTATTTTTGCTCTTGATTCCCTTGCTTTTGGGGATGTGTCAAGTAAGAAGTTGCTGCGGTGGAGGTCAAGGAGGTTGTTTCCTGCTTTCTCCTCTAGGGTGTTGATAGTTTCCTGTCTCACGTTCAGGTCCTTTATCCATTTTGAGTTGATTTTTGTGCATGGTGTGAGAAAATGATCTAGTTTCATTCTTCTGCATGTTGCTGTCCAGTTCTCCCAACACCATCTGTTAAAAAGGCTGTCTTTTTTCCATTGGATATTCTTTCCTGCTTTGTCAAAGATCAGTTGGCTGTATACTTTTGGGTCCACTTCTGAGTTCTCAATTCTGTTCCATTGGTCTATGTGTCTGTTTTTGTGCCAATACCATACTGTCTTGAGGATGACAGCTTTGTAGTAGAGGCTGAAGTCTGGGATGGTGATACCTCCCGTTTTGGTTTTATTTTTCAGTATTACTTTGGCTATTCGGGGTCTTTTGTGGTTCCATACAAATTTTTGGATAGTTTGTTCTAGTTTTGAGAAGTATGCTGGTGCAATTTTGATTGGAATTGCATTGAATGTGTAGAGTGCTTTAGGTAGTAATGACATCTTAACTATATTTATTCTTCCTATCCATGAGCATGGAATGTTTTTCCATTTCTTTGTGTCTTCTTCAATTTCCTTCATAAGTTTTCTATAGTTTTCATCATACAGATCTCTTGTATCCTTGGTTAGGTTTATTCCGAGGTATTTTATGGTTTTTTGTGCAATTGTGAATGGGATCAGTTTCTTGATTTCTCTTTCTGTTGCTTCATTATTGGTGTATAAAAATGCAACCGATTTCTGTACGTTGATTTTGTACCCTGCAACTTGGCTGAATTCTTGGATCAGTTCTAGTAGGCTTCTGGTGGAGTCTGTCGGGTTTTCTATGTAGAGTATCATGTCATCTGCGAAGAGTGAAAGTTTGACTTCCTCTTTGCCAATTCTGATGCCTTTGATTTCCTTTTGTTGTCTGATGGCTGATGCTAGGACTTCCAGCACTATGTTAAACAACAGTGGTGAGAGTGGACATCCCTGTCGTGTTCCTGATCTCAGGGGGAAAGCTCTCAGTTTTTCCCCGTTGAGGATGATGTTAGCTGAAGGCTTCTCATAGATGGCTTTGATGATGTTTAAGTAGGTTCCTTCTATCCCAACTTTCTCGAGAGTCTTTATTAAGAAGGGATGCTGTATTTTGTCAAATGCTTTTTCTGCATCTATTGACAGGATCATATGGTTTTTATCTTTTCTTTTATTGATATGATGGATCACATTGATTGATTTGCGAATGTTGAACCAGCCCTGTAACCCAGGAATGAATCCCACTTGATCTTGGTGGATGATTCTTTTGATATGCTGCTGGATTCGATTTGCAAGGATCTTGTTGAGAATTTTTGCATCCGTATTCATCAAGGATATTGGCCTATAGTTCTCTTTTTTTGCTGGATCTCTGTCTGGCTTGGGAATCAGAGTGATGCTGGCTTCATAAAATGAGTCCGGGAGTTTTCCTTCGACTTCTATTTTTTGGAATAGCTTGAGAAGAATTGGGATTAATTCTGTTTTAAATGTCTGGTAGAATTCCCCAGGGAAACCATCAGGTCCAGGGCTCTTATTTGTTGGGAGATTTTTGATCACTGATTCGATTTCTTCACTCGTTATGGGTCTGTTCAGGTTTTCTATTTCTTCCCGTGTGAATTTTGGTAGTGAGTGTGTGTTTAGGAATTTGTCCATTTCTTCTAAGTTGTCCAATTTGTTGGCATATAATTTTTCATAGTATTCCCTGATAATTGCTTGTATTTCTGAGGGGTTGGTTGTAATAAGTCCATTTTCATTCATAATTTTGTCTATTTGGGTGCTCTCTCTTTTCTTTTTGATAAGCCTGGCTAGAGGTTTGTCAATTTTGTTTACTTTTTCAAAAAACCAACTCTTGGTTTCATTGATCTGTTCAATTGTTTCTTTGGTCTCTATGTTGTTTATTTCTGCTCTAATTTTTACTATTTCTCTTCTTCTACTGGGTTTAGGGCGTTCTTGTTGCTCTGCCTCTAGCTCCTTTAGGTGAGCTGTTAGATTTTGGACTTGTGCTTTTTCTAATCTCTTGAAATAGGCCTGGAGAGCAATGTACTTTCCTCTTAGGACTGCCTTGGCCGCATCCCATAGATTTTGAATTGTTGTGTTTTCATTTTCATTTGTTTCCATATATTTTTTAATTTCCTCTCTAATTGCCTGATTGGCCCATTCATTCTTTAGAAGGGTGTTCTTTAACCTCCATGTTTTTGGCGGTTTTCCAGACTTCTTCCTGTAATTGATTTCAAGTTTCAAAGCATTGTGATCTGACAGTGTGCATGGTATGATCTCTATTCTTTTATATTTATTGAGGGCTGCTTTATGTCCCAGTATGTGATCTATCTTGGAGAATGTGCCATGCGCACTTGAGAAGAAAGTAAATTCCCTGGCCTCAGGATGTAAAGTTCTAAATATATCCGTCAGATCCATCTGGTCCAATGTGTCTTTCAAGTCCATTATTTCTTTAGTGATTTTCTGTCTGGTTGACCTATCCATTGCTGTAAGCGGAGTATTAAAGTCCCCTGCTATTAGCACATTCTTATCTATAAGCTTGTTTCTGTTTGTGATTAATTGTTTTAGATATTTAGGTGCTCCCATATTCGGTGCGTAGACATTTATGATTGTTAGTTCTTCCTGATGGATGGACCCTGTAATTATTATGTAGTGCCCTTCTTCATCTCTTGTGATTGTCTTTAATTTAAAGTCCAGTTTGTCTGATATAAGTATCGCTACTCCGGCTTTCTTTTGATTTCCTGTAGCATGATATATATTTCTCCATCCCCTTACTTTTAATCTGAAGGTATCTTCCCGTCTAAAATGAGTTTCTTGTAGACAGCATATTGATGGATTTTGTTTTTTAATCCATTCTGCTACCCTATGTCTTTTGATTGGAGCATTCAGCCCATTTACATTCAGTGTTATTATTGAAATATGTGGGTTTAGAGTCTTTGTATCTTTTGTAGGGTTCATGTTTGTGGTGGTGTCTCTGGTATCTTTGTTCCTTGCAACCTTTCCTTCAGAGCATCCCCCTCAGGATTTCTTGTAGGGCTGGCTTCGTGGTGACAAATTCTTTCAATTTCTGTTTATTTGGAAAGGTTTTTATCTCTCCTTCTATTTTGAATGACAGGCTTGCTGGATAGAGGATTCTTGGCTGCATATTTTTACTGTTCATCACATTGAAGATTTCCTGCCATTCCTTTCTAGCCTGCCAAGTTTCAGTAGATAGGTCTGTCACCACTCTGATAGGTTTCCCTTTGTATGTTAGGGCCCTTTTCTCCCTAGCTGCTTTCAAAATTCTCTCTTTGTCCTTGTATTTGGCCATTTTCACTATGATATGTCGTGCAGAAGATCGATTCAGGTTACGTCTGAGGGGAGTCCTCTGAGCCTCTTGTACTTCCACATTTACTTCCTTCCCCAGGTCGGGGAAGTTCTCTGCTATAATTTGTTCCAGGACTCCTTCAGCACCTTTCCCTCTCTCTTCCTCTTCTGGGATTCCTATGATACGGATATTGTTGCGTTTGACCGTATCGCTGAGCTCTCGAATTCTTCTTTCCTGTTCCTGGATCAGTTTGTCTCTTTTTTTGTCAGCTTCTTGTTTTTCTATAATGGTGTCTTCTAAATCACTTATTCTCCTTTCTGCCTCTTCAATCCGTGCATTGGAGGCCTCTAATTTATTATGGATCTCATTTATCGCATTTTTTAATTCTTCATGCCTATTTTTATTTTCCATTCTGTCTGTAGCCATAGTTTCTTTGATGTCCCCTATGTTTTTTTCAAGCCCAGCTATTAATTTTACCATTATTATTCTAAAATCTTGTTCAGTGATGCTGCTGATATCTGTTTTGAGCAGTTCATTAGCTGTCATTTCTTCTTGGAGTTTCTTTGGAGGAGAGGTCTTTCGTTTCGTCATTTTAGTTAGCTTTCCGGCTCTTGTTGGTTTTAAAGACCTATTATTCTCTCTGTTTCTATGAGCACTGCTATATCCAAGAAGGCTCTTTGACTTTCCAGGGCCTACCCTTTCAGAGAGTGTTTTTTGAATGGTATCCCCTGGTCTCTCTTGTTGGGACCTTGGTTATTTTATTTTCCTATTCGTAGTGATATTTGGGACTCTCCACCTTGTGCACTCTAGCTTGTTTCTTGAGGTAGCCCTGGAAAAGAAAACAGACAGACAAACACACAGGGAGCAGGAGCACACAAACGCACAGGCTAATTCAACTAACATGCAAAGCGGGAGGGAAAACGAAAAAGTTAAGAGAAAAGATGGAGGAGGGAGGGCGAATAATAGGGAGTATAAAATACATAAAAGGGTCAAAAAGGGGAAAGGAAAAGGAAAAAAGAAGAAAACCGATGGACAAAGAACGGTTTAAAGGATATAACCAGATTTCCCAGCTACAGTTAAATAGCCGTGTGTATGCAGTGCTGGTTGAGGAGCATAGAGAAACAGAGAGAAAGCAGGGCGGGATGAGACACAATTGGAAATAGAATGAACAGGCAGAAGGGATAAGAAGCTTTTTTCAAAGAGGTAAAGGGTAGAATATGGTTGGATAGGTGAGAGAAGGGTGCTGGAATTATCCAGAGAAACTATATAGTCTAATTACTCCTGAGAGAAATAGCTGAAAATGTCAGTAGGTGTAGAATTTACATTTACACAATGGACTCGTGAACGTTTAAGCAAGCTGGCGACCAGAGTTAATCAGGTCAGTGTTCTGGGGAAAAAAGAGAGAAAAGAGAAAAAGACGAAAAAAAGAAAGAGTAAAAAAGAAAAAAAAAAAGGAAAAAAAAAAAAAAAAAAGGGAGGAGAGCACCTCTCAGGCAGGGATGGGCGTGGCGTGATCCAATGCCTCAGGCGGGAGCTCTGCCTCGGCGGTTGTGGGGAGGAGAGTGACGGTGCTCCAGTCCCTTCTCGAAGCAAGCGCTGCTCCTCACTCTTTTGGGGGTGTAAACTCCCCGTACCAGGGGCGCAGCCGAAGTTGGTTGCACTCTTCAACCCAGGCCAGTTCCAATCTCCAAATCCCCGTCCGCGCGCCCCGCTGAAGTTGCCTTAGACACAGCTTCCCAGGCAACCCCCTCGGGCAATTCCAGGCCCCCTGCCGAGCTCTGGGGGCGGAGTCAGAATCGCTGCTTCCTTCTCTGGGTCCGGTTGGCGCGCATGCGCGGGGGCTTGCCTGCCGGGTGCGTGTAGCCCGACCCCCGTTAGAAGGCTCTCTCAGTGGATTCTGCGTCTTTTTTCTCCCAATCTCTCAGGTTTTGTAAGGTTTCCAATGGCTTCAGATCTTTTCTGTGTGATGTATGGGCGCGAGTGCAAGTACGGAGCTCCTTACTTCTCTGCCATCTTGCCCTCTCCTCTTTAGTCTTTTAAACCTTATTTTTGTACACCCCACTATATACCACTAACATCAAATATCTTAATATTTGAAAATCACTGTCAATATGATAAAATAATAATAATAAAATAATATCGACTAACACCTATTGGACATATACTGTGTGCCAGGCACTAGTCTTTTTACTTTATGTAGATGATTTCATGTAATTCTTGTGTAATCCCGGGAAGTAGACGCTATTCTAACCTCTGTTTTACAGTGAAGAAATAGAAACACTGGAAGTAACTTACCAAAGGCCACTTGGCTATAAGGGCGGTGGTGAAGCTGCTTTTCAAATATAGGCTGCTTAAGGGCCCCTGGGTGGCTCAGTCGGTTAAGCGTCTGACTTTGGCCCTTTCTTTCTTATATGTCCCTTTCTATTCTCAGTCTTGGTTGTAAAACATCTGATATCTGTAGCCTTTTTTTCCCAAGTTTTTATTAAATTCCAGTTGGTTAACACATCATGTAATACCAGCTTGTGGTATAGAATTTAGTAATTCAACACTTACGTACTATACCCAGGGCTCATCACAAATCCCCTCTTCAATACCTATCTCTACAGGTGTTAATATCTGTTCTCCATAGTTAAAAGTCTGTTTCATGGCTTGCCTCTCTCTTCCCCCCACCCTTTGTTCATCTGTTTTGTTCCTTAAATTCCACGTATGTGTGAAATCGTATGGTATTTGTCTTTCTTTGGCTGACATATTTCGCTTAACATAAAACTCTCTAGCTCCATCCACATCACTGCAAATGGCAAGATTTCATTCTTTTTTATGGCTGAATATTATCCCATTGTATATATAAACCACATCTTTAACCATTAATCAGTTGATGGACACTTGGGCTTTTTCCATAATTTGGCTATTGTTGATTATGCTGCTGTAAACATTGGACACGTGTGTCGTTTTGATTCAGTATACTTTTGTATCCTTTGGATAAGTACCTAGTAGTGCAATTGCTGGATCGTAGGGTAGTTCTATTTTTAACTTTTTGAGGAAACTCCATACTGTTTTCCAGAGCAGCTGTACCAGTTTGCATTCCCACCAACAGTGCAAGAGGGTTCGTGTTTCTTCACATCCTCGCCAACATCTGTTGTTTCCTGAGTTGTTAATTTTAGCCACTCTGATTGGTATGATGTGGTATCTTAGTGTGGTTTTGATTTGTATTTGCTTGATGATGAGTGATGTTGAGCATCTTTTCATGTGTCTGTCAGCCATCTGGATGTCTTCTTTGGAAAATGTCTACTCATGTCTTCTGCCCAGTTTTTAACCAGATTATTTGTTTTTTGTGTGTTCAGTTTTATACGCTCTTTATATATTTTGCAGCCTTATAGTTTTTGAAGATTATCTAACTAGAAATTTCCCAGTTGCATTAATAAAAAGAAAGAGAAATTTAAAATACATTTGAATCCAAAAGCACATAACTTTTATAGTGATCATACAAGGTTTATTTATTTCTGTCTCTCAGAAATAAATAAAACATTAAAAAAATTTAAAAACAACAACAAATGCACCTTTGAGTCAGTAATAGTGCTTAAGTAATGAGTCTGATATAAATTGTATAAGGAAATATCTCTATTAAAGTAAATACAGTGTTTTAAAAAAGTAAATATTTAGATTTCCTTTTAGAAAATGTTATCAAACCAGGAATATTATTATTTCTGAAATAATTTCTGACAGACAGACCACATGAGCAGGGGAGGGTCAGAGAGAGGAGGAGATTCAGAATCTGAAACAGGCTCCAGGCTCTGAGCTAGCTGTCAGCACACCGTGGGGCTCGACCCCACGAACTGCGAGATCATAACCTGAGCCAAAGTCAGACGCTCAACTGACTGAGCCACCCAGGCACCCCTCAAAGGTGCATTTGTAAATAATGAGTTTTTATAATACTAAAACATTTTAAATGACGCATTATGTATGAAATAACTAAATAGAACTTTTTTTCTTATTAGGTACCATATTTTTTTCATTTTTTTTCTGCTGTTAATTTTATTTATTTTTTTAAATAGTTTATTGTCAAGTTGATTTCCATATAACACCCAGTGCTCATCCCAACAAGTGCCCTCCTCCATGCCCATCACCCACCTTCCCCTCTACCCCACCCTCATCAGCCCTCAGTTTGTTCTCAGCATTCAAGAGTCTCTCATGGTTTGCCTCCCTCCCTACACCCCACTATTTTTCCCCTTCTTCTTCCTCTTGGTCCTCCGTTAGTTTCCTCCTAATCCACCTATATGTGCAAACATATGGTATCTGTCCTTCTCTGCCTGACTTATTTCGCTCAGTATAACACCCTCTAGTTCCATCCATGTTGCTACAAATGGCCAGATTTCATTCTTTCTCATTGCCATATAGTATTCCATCGTATAGATAAACTACATCTTCTTGATCCATTCGTTAATTAATGGACCCTTAGGCTCTTTTTGGCTATTGTTGAGAGTGCTGCTATGAACATTGGGGTACATGTGCCCTATGCGTCAGCACTCCTATATCCCTTGGGTCAATTCCTAGCAGTGCTATTGCTGGGTCTTAGGGGAATTCTAGTGTTAATTTTTTGAGGAACCTCCACACTGTTTTCCAGAGGGGCTGTACCAGCTTACATTCCCACCAACAGTGTAGGAGGGTGCCCGTTTCTCCACATCCTTGCCAGCATCTAGAGTCTCCTGATTTGTTCATTTTAGCCACTCTGACTTGTGTGAGGTGGTATTTCAGTGTGGTCTTGATTTGTATTTCCCTGATGATGAGGGATGCTGAGCATCGTTTCATGTGTCCATTGGCCAACTGGATGTCCTCTTTGAAGAAGTGTCTGTTCATATCTTCTGCCCCTTTATTCACTGGAATATTTGTCATATGTTCATGGGAATATGTTCATGGGTCAGAAGAATAAATATTTTTAAAATGTCATTACTACCCAAAGCAATCTACACATCCAATGCAATCCCAATCAAAATTGCACCAGATTATTCTCAAAAGTAGAACAAACGATCCTAAAATTTGTATGGAACCACAAAAAATCCCAAATAGCCAAAGTAATATTGAAGAAGAAAACCAAAGTGGGAGGCATCACCATCCCAGACTTTAGCCTCTACTACAAAGCTGTCATCATCAAGACAGTATGGTATTGGCACAAAAACAGACACATAGACCAACGGAATAGAATAGAGAACTCAGAACTGGACCCAAAAGTGTACAGCCAACTAATCTTTGACAAAGCAGGAAAGAGTATCCAGTGGAAGAAAGACAGCCTCTTTAACAGATGGTGCTGGGAGAACTGGACAGCAACATGCAGAAGAATGAAACTAGATCATTTTCTCAAACCATACACCAAAATAAACTCAAAATGGATAAAGGACCTGAATGTGAGACAGGAAACCATCTAAACCCTAGAAGAGAAAGCGGGAAACAACCTCCTTGACCTCCACCGCAGCAACTTCTTACTTGACACATCCCTAAAGACAAGGGAATCAAGAGCAAAAATAAACTACTAGGAGCTCATCAAGATAAAAAGCTTTTGCACAGCATAGGTACCATATTTTTAACAATTATATAGGATTTATAAATTAGACTGACTCTCTAGATTCTCTTGCAAGTATGTGAAAAAATCAAATTTGAAAACTGTCATACCTCACCCTTACGTTCTGGTGAAAGAGCTCAAGAGAGGTATACACACCAGACTAGCACATTTCTACTTATCTGTTAGTTTCAACACGATGGCTCTAAACTTAGCACAGATTCAGACAGTGAACTCAGTCAGACATTCAGAAATGTCAGACTGTGCTCATATTTAAATTGTATACAAGTGCTTCTCTGTTGGCATGAAAACTCTGGAAATTTCTGGATATTTTTGCAGTCTAAATAACTCATGCCCACTAATTATTCCCTTACCATCCCACATGCCATCAAATGGCTGATACTGTACTCTGTTCCTCATGTTATGAATGGAAGTAACATTCAATTGAATCATGATAGCAATGAGAACAAAATTTTATTATTTTTTTTCTGCAGTCTTCCTGTACAACATCATTATTATTAAGGAAGATACATTTTTTGATCATCACTTTATTCATTTAACACACAGAGACATTTTCATGGTTTTATTGACTAATTAAGTTGATTATTCTTTCTCACCGCCAAGTAGTATTCTATTGTGTATATAAACCACATCTTCTTTATCCGTTCATCAGTTGATGGGCATTAAGGCTCTTTCCATGATTTGGCTATTATTGAAAGTGCTGCTATAAACATTGGGGTACTACCTGACAATGAGAAAGAATGAAATCGTGCCGGCAGCAACGTGGATGGAACTGGAGGGCGTAATGCTAAGTGAAATAAGTCAGTCAGAGAAAGACAGATATCATGTTTTCATTCATATGTGGATCTTGAGAAACTTAACAGAAGACCATGGGGGAAGAGATGGAGGAAAAATAGTTACAAATAGAGAGAGAGGGAAGGCAAACCACAAGAAACTCTTAAATACAGAGAACAAACTGAGGGTTGATGGGGGTGGAAGAGCGGGAAAAGTGGGTGATGGGCATTGAGGAGGGCACTTGTTCGGATGAGCTCTGGGTGTTGTCTGTAAGCCAACTTGACAATAAATTACATTTTTTAAAAAAATGATTATTCATTCAAAATTGTGTACTGAAGACCTATTCCAGAATTTAATAACCAGTGCCAGGTTAAAAGCAAGGTGGTTAACATTTATGGGTAACATCCTTTTGGAGTTTAGAGTCTATTAGGAAATAGACTCAAGAAGTTTGATATGAGGGGTGCCTGGGTGGCTTAGTCGGTTGAGCGTCCGACTTTCGCTTAGGTCATGATCTAGCGGTTCGTGGGTTCGAGCCCTGTGTCGGGCTCTGTGCTGACTGCCAGCTCAGAGCCTGGAGCCTGTTTCAGTCTGTGACTCCCTCTCTCTCTGACCCTCCCCTGCTCACGCTGTCTCTCTCTCTCTCTCCTAGAAATAAATAAAACATTAAAAATAAAAAAGAAGTTTGATATGAAACACAATAGGAGAAAATAAAAGAATCTAACATAATATTTGGAAAATATTATATGGTTAGAGACATAGATGGGGAATTAAAAGATGCTACCATTACACCGGGAAATGTCAGGGAATGAGGAGTTGGGGCACTGGGCAAGTGCTCCTAAGAAAATTCATGTCTAGACTGACATTTGAAGATAAGTAGAAGTTGTCCAGGCAAAGTGTAAAGTGTGTGTGTGTAAAGTGTGTGTGTGTTTCTGGGGCAGGGGAGTGTTTCAAGCAGTAAAAAGATAATGTATGATAGCTCGGAGGTGCTCAAATAGTGGAAGAAGGTTAGTATATGCAATGATGAGTTTTATGTGTCAATTTGGCTAAGCGAGGTGATCTAATCAAGTCTAATCTAGGTGTTTCTATGAAAGTATTTTGTAGATGGAGCTAATATCTACAATCAGTTAACTTTAATCAGGGAGATTGCTCTTGGTAATGTGAGTGGGCCTCATCCAATCAGTTGGAAGACCTTAAGAACCAAACTGAGGTTTCCCAGAGATGAAACTGTTATTCAAGACTGCAAAGTCAACGTCAACTTCTGTCGACTTTCCAGTCTGCCAGCCTTACTGATTTTGGACTTGCCAGCCCCCCTAATTGCATAAGCGAATTCCTTAAAATATTCGTATGTATATAAAAATATAATATACATATATATAATATATACATATATGCCAACTATCATATATATATTCTACTGGCTCTGTTTCTCTGGAGAACACTGGTACAGATTGGATACCAGGAAGTGAAATACTTGGCTGAAAACAACAGAAACATATTGTCTCACTGCTCTGAAGACCAGAAGTTCAAAACCAAGGTTTTGGTACTTGGTTATGGCAGGCTCAGAAAGCTAATACGTACTAGGTTAGGGGAGGTTCTAATCCAAAATAATTGTATTTTTAAAAGAGAAAAGACCACAGACAGAGGCACACAGTGAAAAGGCCATGTGATGACAGTGGAAGAAATTGAAATGATGTGTCTACAAGCCAAGGAATGCCAAGATTGCCAGAAACGACAGGAAGCTACGAGAAAGCAAGTGGCAGATTCTCCCTGGAACCTTCAGAAAGTGCATGGCTCCCCCAACAAGTTTATTTCAGACTTCCAGGCTCTAGAACCGTAACAGTCAATTTCTGTTGTTACACCCAGTTTGCAGTAATTTGGCAATCCATAGGAAATGGATAGAAATGCTGATAGTAAGAGTGGTTCAAAAGGAACAGAATCTTAAGGATGAGGTTTCTGGATTCATGCTCAGGTTTCTGGAGCTGATTCTCTAATCTCTCTAGATTCAAAGACACTAATGATTCTATTTCCAGTGCTAAAGAGGGAACTGGAAGTCCTCGGTGTAATGTGACAATAGAGATATACAAAGTATATACAAAGAGTAACCACTGGATACTCTTTTGAAAACTGATCAAAGACAAGATTCTGGGTGACCATGGACTTGGCACCTTGGGACATTTTTGTCAAACTGAAGAGCATAATGAGATTGGCTGGCTGCTCCCGCTGGCACTGACCAATGAGGACAGGAAAAGAGGCGTGCAGGGTTCAAGTTCTCGGGTCAAGTTCTATGTAAATAATCTGAGTGTTCCTAGGTCTTCCCTGAAAGAAACACCCATATACCGTAACTGCAAAGCTGAGATTTCTGAAAAATCAAACCCGGAACCTCATCCTGTGACTGGGAAAATAATACTGTAAATTGAATTACTTGTCATCAATTTTCCAATCATGTTACTTCCAAGTCCCTGACCATTCAGCCGAATATTGGCCACAGCCCATGATTTGGCATGTAATCACACCTCTGGCTATTTCTCTTTCCAAGTAAAATGATCAACCAAATACACTGCTCAAAATTCTGTCCATGGGGAGGACCTTCCTTCACCACTGTCCAGGGATGTCCCGACCAGAGGCTGTAGTACAATGACTGCTTGCTTTCAGACGATGCCCGCTGATCACACAGAACCATCTGTAAGTCAGACCTCAGTGTTCTCCTCCTCCATCAGTTAATCATAGGTAATGGCCTTGAGGTCATAGGGGCAGGCTGAAAGAGAGAAAGTGACAGCAGAAACGAAGCTGGGCATGTGGGCCATTTGCTCCTGTAACCTACTTGTGCCTTCAGGGCCTGCTCAAGACTGAACTTCTTCTATTTGATGGTGGAAGGCTGCTGGCATTCAGCTTTATGGCTCGGTGAGTCGGACAACATCCAATTCATGATAAGAGGCTCAAGCCACATGGTCACATGATAATTCGGGGGCCCATGGTTAAGTATTCAGTCTCTAAGGCCCACCAGCAAGTCAAAACTTTTTCAAAAGGAGAGTAGTTATCTGCAAAGGACAGTAGATCTTTGCTCCAAAATTGAGAGTCTACACTGCAATTCACCACTAGAAGCCTGCCCAAGGCTCTGGGCACCTTCCCTACTGAACTTCAAACACCAATGGGTCCACTGTATCATAGGGCTCAAGTGGCAGAAGGGCAGCCTAGACCTATGGCAAAGGCTTCTCTTATTCTAGGCCCTACTTAACACTAGCAGCTTTTCCATCCATTTGGTGAATGGGCCAAAGTAGTGCATCCAAACAAGAAATGCATTGACTCGAAATCCAAAGAGAACCACCAGCCATTGTATTTCTTTTTTGTTGTAGGAGAGGCGAGATACATGAATGTATCCTTCAAGTTAGAAGGGATATCTCGACTGGGTGACTCAGTCAGTTGAGCTTTCGATTTTGGCTCAGGTCGTGATCTCGTGGCTCGTGAGCTCAAGCCCCGCATCGGGCTCGCTGCTGTCAGTGCAGAGCCCACATCAGATCCTCTGTCTCCCTCTCTCTCTGACCCTCCCCCACTCACACACACACTCTCTCTCTCTCTCAAAAATAAAAAAATAATAATAAAAATAAAAAATAAATGTAAAAAGTAGGGATATCTTGACGTGTCCCACACCACTTGACTCCTAAAGTTTTCACTGAGGGAGAAGGATCCTAAATTCATTTCTCATTCTCTGTCACACAAATGTCTGGTCAGTAAGTATATTACAGTTGCTACTTCTTGCTCCCTCGGTCCAAGGGGCATCAGTATAATGGGTCCGTGTGATGTCTTGTTGGAGAGAAAGATGATCAAGGTCCTTGTGAACTGAATTTGACTAAGACTGGAGAGTTCATACACCGGAAGTATGACAGTAGAGGCATATTTTTGGCCTTGCTAGCTGAAAGCAAACCACCTCTGGTGGTCTTCGTTGAAAGCGTGGAGGAAAAATGTATTTGCCAGATCTCTGGATGTACCCTAGTTATCAGTGGATTTAATTTGTTCAAGCAATGAAATTATATCTGGAATAGCAGCTCCAACTGGCTAAGCTTATGAAATCCACTGTCTTGCTCCAACATCCACCTGTTGGCTGCAGACCAAATGGGCAAGTCGAACGGGGACATGTTAGGAATCACTCCCCTGAATCCTCCAAGTCCCTGATGGTGGCACTAAACTCTGCAGTCACTACAGGAAAGTGGTATTGGTTTTGGTCCACTAATTCCCTAGGTATAAGCAATTCTGGTAGAATGAGTAGAAAGCTACCTTGTACCTGACAACTGATTTGTACTTCTTTTCAGCAAATCTGCCAAGATCCACAATGCCCCCGGGGGGCTGGGGAGGGCTGTGTGTGCTGTGCTGAGGTCCCAGACCAGTGCGATCTCAGTCAGATAAGAACTCTGCAGGAGAAGCTCAGTTAAGTTCAGGTAACAGGGCTGCTCCCGGCAGTACAGCTGCAGCAGGCAGTAGATACAAGCTTCCAGAAGCAAAGTATCACTGATGGCATCCAAACCCTTGCCTGGCTTCTGCTAGCAGCAGATCTGCCCCCATTGGGTGAGGGATGGATCCATGGTGTCATCTGACACCAGGAAGAAAGCTTGGAGCAGCTCCACACAGCAGCTCACAGTCAGGGTCAGCAGGGACCCTCAGCATCCTAACTAAATATATTCATTCCCACATCAGTAGGCAATCGTACTTAAATATTTCAGTGACTATGCCACAGCCCACCAAAAACTACCCAAATGCCTTAACATAGATAAATTAGCCTTAATAGACCTGTAACTCCTTCCCTTTCACATGAGTACTTGCAAGAATCCCACAAAACAAACACACACTTGCAAGAACTCCCTTCAAATGCTGACTGTTTCAACTTGGCTCAGAGGATTAGGAGGAACTTAACAGAAGACCCTGGGGGACAAGAAGGGGGAGAAACAATGGGGGAGGGGGAGAGAGGCAAACCAAGAGAGACTCTTGAATGCTGAGAACAAACTGAGGGCTGAGGGGGTTGGGGGAGAGGGGAAGAGGGGTGGTGGGCATGGAGGAGGGCACTTGTGGGGATGAGCACTGGGTGTTATATGGAAACCAACTTGACAATAAACTATTTTTAAAAAAAACCTTCCAGTTTCTTAATTCTCAAAAAAAAAAAAAAAATCACATACCCTTCACATAGAGTGAATTTCCTATTTCCCTCCCTCCCCCAGGGTTCAAACTCTTTAGAATTATTTTCATCTAGCATCTCTAACACGTAAGTTTATTCTAACTCCCTGGGTTTTGTCATATTACAGATGTGTGCCTTTCTTCCCTGACCCCGCATACATGCTATCACCTCTCCCTAATTTTCTTCCCAGCATCTATAAATACTATGTAATTATTTAAAATTCAGACAAGAGTCAAGACCATTACATAACATCATTTTTGGCCAGACTCCCTGATCAGATTTTGAGGCAGAATGGTATCTTTAAAAATCATTCTGGTGTTTTGGTTACAGAATGAAACAAAAAGAGAACTGAGGCTCGTGCGTAGAGGCAGCAAATGTGTGGGGAGGCTCAAGAGGGAAATCTACGTCATTGCAGCCCTATGTGCTAACTGCTGGGAAATAATCACTGGTGCAGCTATTTGCAGGCAATGTCGATGTGCCGTACTCAGCATCTCCAAAGGGCCTCATTTCATGGGAAAACATCACACGTCTTACTCTCTAGATCTGGTTGCACTAGAAATGAAGCTTCTCTCTGGGATTGTGTCCAATGGACACAAACTCATGTCCTTTTAACGTGGAAGCTAGTCTGATCTGCTCAGGTAGTTTCTGGACAAAGACAAATATGCTTATTTGATTATAATCAATTATTGATTATTTTATTTATCTAATAAGTATTTATGGAGTAGCTCCTTAACAATACTAGGTCAAAAGCAGATGAACTAAATAAAAGTAGCTCTCGTCCCTTATCTAGAAAAAGAATACAGGTGTGTAATGAAAGTGCGCCATGAAATAATTATTTATGTACAGTTGTATGAAGTAGAAGTAGAAGTAGAAGATGAAATGAAAAGGCACCATTCCTGGGTTTGAGCCCCGTGTCGGGCTCTTTGCTGACAGCTCAGAGCCTGCAGCCTGCTTCAGATTCTGTGTCTCCTTCTCTCTGCCCCTTCCCCGCTCACACTCTGTCTCTCTCAAAAATAAATAAACATTAAAGAAAATTAGAAAAATACAGATCAACAGCTGTTTCAAAAGCCTTCGGTCAAGATTATACCTAATATGTTTGAGGAACAGTAAGGAAAGGAACCCAGTGTGACGAAAGAGCAAGAAGTAGAACATTCAGATATGGGTCAAAGGAGGTAAGTGGGGGTGGGGCGGCAAGTAATTCAGGGATAAGTAGGTCTTTGTAAGAATTTAGGTTTTTACTCTAGTGAAACATGGAGCCATTGGATGATCTTGAGCAAAAAAACTGGTGGTGTCTGATTTCTAACTTTAGCTTGTTAATAAAGAATAAACTGTAGAGGATCAATGATGGAAATAGAGAATTTAGACTCATGGGAGTTCATTGCAGTAATTCAGGTGAGAAATGTTGGTGGCACAGTGTAGGTGTTCACAATGAAACGGGTGACAGTGTTGGGATTTTTAACATATTTTGTAGATGCAGAAAATAAGATTTCCTGAAGGTGGGCTATATGATATTGTAGGCATCAGTAATTACACCAATATTTTCCAATATATAAAATAATGGATTTCCATCAACTGCAAGATGGCAGATTACAGGATTAGAGGATGTTTGGAAGAACATTGGAAGATGCCAGTGTCCTACACAGTCAGTACAGCTGTGTGTGGGTGGGGGAGGGGAGTCGCTTGCTCAACCACAAGAAAAAAGTATATTGAAGAAGGAAGTGTTTAGGGACATAGGTTTTGTGGCTTAGGAGAATGAGTCCCTTCTGGACAATTGTCAAATGACAGTCTTTGGAGCTCCTCTCTGTGCCCATGAAAATGCCATCACAGGGGCCCGCACAGGTAAAGGAACAGTGCTTAGGGTCATCTACAGCCCACAGATCACAGGAAAGATGAGGGATTAAAAGAAAGACGGGTGAGGAAACAGGGGGTGAAGGTGGGATAGGCATGACAGCCTAAGAATAACATGTAATAAATAGTGAAAATTGGGAACACTGGTGAGGCGAAGGTAAGACTCACCTCTCCTTTGGGGATTGGCAAGTAGACATCAAGAAGGACAATGTTCATTGGTCACAAATTTGAAAGTCCTTATCATGATTACTCATTCGACTTGATCATAGAATTCTTCACTCCTTTCCATGCTTATTTTTGCCCCATTTCCTACACCCCTGCCAGGAAACCAGACCCAGCCATTGCGTCTATGCTGTTCAGGTTTATCTGACTCATCTCTGTCTGCAGTCCCAGACAGTGGTGATTTCATCTGCTCGGCTAAGTAAAGCACAGTACCAGGAAACGCTTTGCAACTCTAAAAAATGTGACCTATTGGCTAGACTTTCTCCTCTTCGCAGACCCACAGCTCTGCCTTGTGGGCGGGGGCCGTCCCTGTGCTGGCAGAGTGGAGATCCTTCACTAGGGCTCCTGGGGCACCGTCTGTGATGACAGCTGGGACCTGAGCGATGCAGACGTGGTTTGCAGACAGCTGGGTTGTAGAGTGGCCATTAACACTACCAACTCTGCTCACATGATGGGGGCGGGGGCCGTGCAGGATCAGACCCTATCTGTCTGGATGACCTGAACTGCACAGGAGACGAGTCCCACATTTGGAAGTGCCCTTCCGGGGGCTGGGGACAGCATGACCGCAGGCACAAGGAAGACGCGGGGGTCATCTCTCAGGTCTGCCCACAGCCCCTGCATCCTGCTGCGTGCACGCACACACACACACACACACACACACACACACACACCACACAGGGCACAATGGCAAAGTGGAGTGAAAAACGTACTGACTGAGAGTATAGAGAACTTGATTTTAACCCTGTTCTTAAACTTTCCTAATACCCTTGGCTATTTCCTCCCTCCCTCCCTCCTTTCCTCCCTTCTTCCCTCCTTCCCTCCCTCCTTCCTTTTTCCCCTGCCCCCTCTTTCTTGCTTTCTTTCTTTTTTTGGTGTCATTTCACGATTTAGGAGAGGACTGTTGGTCTTAGAATCAGAGAAGGTTAGACCCAAAGAAAGGGACCTTTCATTCCATCTACTCTGGTGTTAAGAGGCCAAAAGACATTGACTTGCCCAATAACACAATCTAATAAGTAGTAGAAATGGGATTAGCTTTCTGAGCATTTCCTGAATCTATGTCAGAGAGTAGAACGAAGAAAGTTACATTTTAACTTAATTTTAAGCATCAATATCGTCATTGGGGAACTGATATCAACTCCGAAATCACCCAGGAGCCTTGTTTCCATTAGATACGTTGTGTTAATATATTAAAGTGGTTTATGAAATTGTGGTTTTGAGCCCTAACATACTATCTTCAGGAAGGAATTTTTCTAAAACTCCCAAAGGAAGTATTTAACGCTGGATTCACAGCTTTGAGGCTGTACAATGACACTGACAGGGACGTTGATGCTGGGAGACTAGAGGTCTCGCACCCCAGGACCTGGGGCGGTGTGGGCAGGAGGGGTGTGTCCACAGTCGCCACGGGGATTGTGTGGGGTGCCTGGGTGGCTAGCTGGTTAAGCGTTTGCCTTCAGCTCAGGTCATGATCTCATGGTTCGTGAGTTCGAGCCCTGATCGGCTCTGTGCTGACAGCTCACAGCCTGGAGTCTGCTCCAGAATCTGCGTCTCTGTCACCCCTTCGTGTAAGACAGCCCCGCTTTCACGTGGGTAGATGGCTTTTGGTGCTGAAAATGCTTATCTCCATATCGCAGTGTCCATGGCCCCTGGGGAGTCGAGACTATCCAGCCCTCAGGAGAGGGTGGATCACGTGTGAAGGTGGGGATCTTTCTGAACACTGGCTGCTCTCCGAAGCCCTGTGAACTAGAATTTGCCACTAAGAAATACCTAATCTTCCAGTTCAGGAGCGCATGGCCAACTCACTGAAAAGTGCATGGCGGTAAATACCAAGTTAATGTCCATCCTACCACACAGCCCTCATTACTTTGGTTTAGCATTTTACAGGGTTCCTCTGTTTTGTTTTGTGCTTCAGTGCGTATTGTTTGCTTCCTCTATGTCCCCTGTGAGTACCCGGGTAAAAAACATAAAAAAGGATATTAATTCTCATAAAAATTGTGACATTTTAAAATTTGAAAAATATTATATATATTATTTGTCTCAGAAATTCTAGAAAGTTCAGAACACTGGGCAAGCACGTGAATTAATTGGGAAGACTAAGTGCTCCATTTTTTTCCTGCAGAATTTTCCAGTATGAAAAGATACTTTATACCATAATTTATAAATAATGTATTTTTAAAATACATTAAAGTTTAATATGTGTATTATAGAAATTTGGAAAAACTTTACACTATAAGCAATAAAATCCGCATTTAGTTCTACCATCAAAAATAACTATTGCTGGCATGCTTCTCCTTCTCCCTCTGCCCCTCCCCCCTGCTCGCCTGCTCCCTGTCTCTAAAAGATAAATAGAAATAAAAATAAAAGCTTCAAAAACAAATAACTATTGCTAATATTCAGAAGTATTAACTAGTGGTCTTTTATTATTGTGTATATGAAATGTGGATGATGCTATATTTATATATAGAGAGAGAGTATGGTGTATATCCATGTATGTATAGTATCACTATATCTATTATATATATAACATATACATTTTGATTTTTGTTTCCTTTTTATATAAAATTATGCTGTGAATTTGTACACATTTCAATAGTCTTTGAACAGCATACAATATTTTATCCTGTGGATGTATCTTAACTTAAATAACTATATGTTTACTGACATTAAGACTATCTCCCTATGTCAAACTAGTATAAATAATGCCATTATAAACATTCTTATCCATTTTGATGAATCTGATTATATCCAAAAATTATATGTCTAATTCTATAATGAGGGGGTAAAGTGAATGGACACTTTCAAGATTCCTTATATATACTACTTAATTGCCCTCACCAAAAACTATCTATTAATTTTCATTCTTATGATCAGTGGATAAAGGAATCAATTTCATCTCACCCTTCCTACCAATGCTACACACAGAGAGAAAAACACACACTTTTCCAAATTAAAATTTCACCTCTCTCAACAAAGTTTGAATGGGTTTTGATGAGTAGTGAGTATAAACATTTTTCATGAATATTTTCCAATTGTGGTTCATATTTTTATGTCCCTTGCTTCTTTTAACTATTTGACCTTTATCATAATATAAAATATTTTTCAAAACAAAAAATAGAATATACAGAAAGCATGAAAAATACAAATATCAGCTATAAGCTCATTATTAGCTGATGATATTTTTGATGATCTATTACCTCATTTTACATTCTTTTTTAATTCTAGGATACTTAACATGCAGTGTTATGTTAGTTTCAGGTGTACAATATAGTGATCCAACAATTCTATACGTTACTCAGTGCTCGTCCATATAAGTGTGCTCTTAGCCCTTCACCTATTTCACCCATCGCCCACCGACCTCCTCTCTGGCAGCTATTAATTTGTTCTCTATAGTTAAGAGTCTGTTTTTTGGTTTGTCTCCATTTTTTTCTTTGTTCTTTTGATTTGTTTCTCAAATTCCACATATGGGTGAAATCAAATGGTCTGTCTTTGAAATCAACTGTCTTTCTCTGACTTATTTCACTTAGTATTGTACATGGATGGCCAGTGTTTTGCCATCCATATTGTTGCAAATGGCAAAATCTCATTCTTTTTTAAGTCTGGGTAATATTCCATTCTGTCTATCTACCTACCTACCTACCTACCAACCACATCTTCTTTACCCATTCATCTATCAATGGACAGTTGGGCTGCTTCCATAATTTGGCTATTGTAAATAATGCTGCAATAAACATAGGGGTGTCTGTATCATTTGAATTTGTGTTTCCCTATTCTTTGGGTAAATACCCAGTAGTGAAATTACTGAATCATATGGTAATTCTGTTTTTAATTTTTTTAAGTTTATTTATTTATTTTGAGAGAGGCAAAGAGAGTGCCAGTGGGGGAAAGGCAGAGAGAGAGGGAGAGATTTTTAAGCAGGCTCTGCGCTGTCAGCACAGAGCCCAATGGTGGGTTCGCACTCATGAAACCATGAGATCATTAACCGAGCTGGAATCAAAAGTACAATGCTCAGCCAACTGAGCCACCCAGGCACCCCTGTCTTTCAGTATACCTGGAATCTTTTCTTGAGAGCCAGACACCATGTGCTGGGTAAAAAAGGAATTGAGATAAATAAGCCTTTAGTGTAAGGTTTGATGTTTATCTGGCTAGGAGTTACACTGTTTGCTATAAGCTATTGGTGTCAGAGGCTAAAATTTACGCTGGTGTTTTTGTCTCCCATGTTGTCTTTAGGGTTCCCTGGTGACCTCTTCATTAATAATGTCCTAGATGTGCAGGTGATCCCCTGTTAGTATATAACAGCCCACTGATGGGTAAGGAGCTGGAGGAGGTGAGGCATTCTGCAGGCTTATAATTTGATTTCAGTTTTCTAGTAAGCATGTACCCCCTGGGCTGTGACCTTCACCTGTGCTTCTCAAGTATTCTTGCCTTCTTAGGAGAAAGAGACAGGAAGGCCAGAAGAGGCTGAGATTGACTATCCCCCTTCCCTCACGTCTTTTAGGCTCTGATGAAATTCCAGTCCCTTCGGCTCAGATTAAATGGTTTCTCTCAAGGGCAGACCTTGTATAAGTCAGTCAGTCCATTGGTCAAACAGTCCATCAACCAAGCAACCAACCAGAATGCTCTGGGTATCTTTCAAAATGGCTACTTTCCTCTTTTTTCCTGCTGGAACCACAAGGGGATTTTTCTCCAGTCTTCATTGTGAGAATCTGGTACAGCTCCTAAAGGTAAACCTCACAAAAGTGTGCGACCCCTGAAGCTTTTACATTCAAGTTTGTCCACACTTAGCCTCTAAAATTTTGCCCATAGCGATGAGGCGTTTCCTCACCGTTACTGGTCCCACAGAGCTTTCTGCTCACGGGCTTCTGTTCCAGCAAGTTGTGCTCTCTCTCTCTCTCTGCCTGCCGGTCTCTAATTTGGGGAATAGCGGTTTGCCCGGGGCCCTCAATTCTCTGGCAAATCTAAGGAAAGTTGTTGGTTTCCAGTTTGTTCAGCTTTTTTTTTTTTTTTTCATTCCTGTGACCAGGAATGATGACTTCCAGGGTCCTTACATGCCAGATGGGAAATCGGAAGTCCAGACCGTCGCTGTCAATAGATCCAATCATAATTAACCTTACTAATATTCAGTTACCTAAATTTCTCCATCTGTGGACAGTTCTCCATTGCTCTCAATTCTGCTGTGAATGGAGCTGTGTGTGTGTGTGTGTGTGTGTGTGTGTGTGTGTATTACAGTTCTAGGCTTTTAAAATATTGGGAGCTCTGATCATCTAATCATAAGTACACTGTTAGTGGTGATACTGGCTCAATGGCTTCTCCGTGTCAATTTAATAATTACGAGTTTTTGTTCAAAACAGTAATTGAGCACGCTCTTCAGTTATGCGATAGCGTTCCTCACTCTATGGTGTTTTCCCAGCTGCTCAAAGACTCCACCTAACAGCTCTTCCCTCTGCAGGGAGGTATTCTTCTACTAGGTACTACAGACAAACTGGCCTTTCCTTTAGTGGCACGCGCACCCCTGACCATGAAGATGCTGGCCACATCGCTCTGCTGGAAGTTCCTCCTGCCTGGGAAACCACAAAATGACTCAGGGCTCCCAAAGCCCACTAGGTACTTTGAGAAGTATTACTCAGTCACTGAAACGCAACACACATACATCTGCTCTCAAGGAATTCAACATACTTCTTTTCTATCATTACAGCTTATATCCTCAGTCTGTTCAGAATTCCAGGTTTCCTTCTGGAAAAGGTTACAGGTGATGAGACGGTTGTTCTTCCAGAAAGAAGGCTGAGAGAATTTATCAGGACTACTACCGAGCATGGGCTGAAACTGTGGACGGTCTATCATTAAGGAAGAGGATAACTAGATCTCAGCTTCCAATACTGTTCGTTAATAACTTCCATTCCTGGTAACAATAGAACTCCCCTATGACCCAGCAATAGCACTGTTAGGAACTTACCCAAGGGATACAGGAGTGCTGATGCATAGGGGCACATGTACCCCAATGTTCATAGCAGCACTCTCAACAATAGCCAAATCATGGAAAGAGCCTAAATGTCCATCAACGGACGAATGGATCAAGAAGATGTGGTTTATTTATACGATGGAATCCTACATGGCAATGAGAAAGAATGAAATCTGGCCATTTATAGCAACATGGATGGAACTTGAGAGTGTTATGCTGAGTGAAATAAGTCAGGCAAAGAAGGACAGATACCGTATGTTTGCACGTATAGGAGGAATAGGAGGAACTTAATGGAGGACCATGGTGGAGAAGAAGGGAGAAAATAGTTGGGGAGAGGGAGGGAGGCAAACCATGAGAGACTCTTAATGCTGAGAACAAACTGAGGGTCGATGGGGATAGGGAAGAGGGGAAAGGGGGTGATGGGCACGGAGGAAGGCACTCGTTGGGATGAGCACTGGGTGTTATATGGAAACCAACTTGACAATAAACTATTTTAAAAAAATAACTTACATTCCTAGGATTTCTGTTTGTTTTGATTACACAGAGTAGGATATTCACGTTTTGTTTTCTTAAGTACGACCCAGATTCAGTGCATGAATATTGTCTTTTATTGTTTTAATCTCCAGGGCCTAGCACATGATATGCACTCAATAGTCATTAAGTGTAGGTGGCTTTGTCTGATGAGAAGACATCAGCATAATAAACAACCTCCAGAGATTTAGAGAAACATGCACTCATTACATGAAGACGTCTTATATATGTGCATATGTATATTTAAATAAATATATATGCATATATACTTAAAGGTCGGTTCTAAAACACCTACCAGTGCCAGAACAATGAGAAAAAAAGCCAACTGGGAGTTCTGGCATGAAAAGAGCAATGTTTTCTCCAAAGTCCTAAGATCCTCACTTATTAGAATTATAGCTTGCTGACAATTTTTGTTAAAATGTCAAAGAATTGGAAGGTTTCATGAGATCTGATCACTCACTGCCTGCGCCCAGAGAGTAAAGCGAGTGGGCCAGGTATAATGGACAAGGGAATTGAACTTGTAGAAGTCACCACACTAGAAAGCACAATGCTTTATAAATAGCATTGAGAAGACATTCTAATTCTCAGTGTGGGTAAACTAGCAATTCTGAAAAGATAGTTCCTATATAATCCAGAGCCAATTCTGACTTGTTTTACTTATTTTGAGGGATGGGACGGAGCAGAGAGAGAGAGGGAGACAGAGAATCCCAAGTAGGCTCCACGCTGTCAGCATGGAGCTCAACATGAGGCTCAATCTCAAGAACCATAAAATCATGACCTGAGCTGAAATCAAGAGTCGGAGGCTTAACCAACTGAGCTACCCAGGCGCCCCTGAGTGTTTTTATGGGAATAAATACTAGGGTGCAGATGTAAGTCATCTCTCCTGATTTTTATTATAGAATATTCAGGTATCACTGGCACATAACTATTCCAAATTTGACTCAAGCATCCAAGTGAATGAGCTTGCATTTCTTTTTTTCTCTCAAAAAAAAAAAATTTAATTACCAAAATAAGAGAAAAATGTTTAAAAAGTCAGAGGCAAAGTGCACGAAAACCATTTCAATGATAACTAACCCAAATATAACACAATAGTTACTGGTGTGAGTAACACTGGAACTTCTTTGTGTTTATGGTTGCAGCCTCCTACCTACTCATGCCTTTCCTCAGTTATCAATGATGATATTAATTTCTCTATCTGGAAAAGTTCAGTGAAAAGTTCAAACTAAAGTATTCTTTAAACACAGAGGTGCTGAGGAGGCTCAGTCGCTTAAGCATGATTTCAGCTCAGGTCATAATCTCACAGCTTGTGAGTTCAAGCCCCACATTGGGCTCCATACTGACAGTGCAAAGTTTGCTTCAGACCCTCTCTCTCCCTCTCTCTCTCTGTCCCTCCCCGGCTCTCTCTCTCTTTCTCAAAATAAATAAATAAACTTAAAAAAATAAAATAAAGCAAACATGTACCTTACAATGTTTCCATCTATATATGATATAAAGAACATGTCTAGATTATTCTAAATCATTTTTAATAACTAGCATTTTATATGAGCACAAAGTATTCTTTGCAAAAAAATGTTATTTTTTACACACTTAAAATTAAGTTTCTAGGTTAGGAAACATTTTCCCTCAGCAGTTCTGTTTAGTTTACTTTTTAGGTTTATTTACTTATTTTGAGAGAGAGACAGAAGGGTTGGGGGAGTGGCAGAGAAAAAGGGACAGAGGATGCAAAGTGGGCTCTGTGCTGACAGCAGAGAGCCCAATGCGGGGCTCGAACTCACAAACCATGAGACCACAGCCTGAGCTGAAGTGAGACGCTTAGCCGACGGAGCCACCCAGGTGCCCCTCTGCTTAGTTGTTACTGTGCTTAGTCCTTCAGTGTGCTTGGGCTTCCATAATCAAATCCCAAAGGCCAAGTGGATTGGACAACAGAAATGTATTTTCTCACAGTTTTGTAAACTAGAAGTCCGAGCCTGTTAACTTCTAAAGCCTCTCCTTGGCCCGTAGATGACCACCATCTTTCTGTGTCCTCACATGTTCACCTCTTGGTCTGTGTGAGTTTGTACGTTAATCTACCTAATTTATAAGGATATCAGTCATATTGGATTAGGGCCCACACAAATGACCTCATTTTACCTAAGTACCTCTTTAAATCCCTAGCACCAAATAAAGACACCTTCTGAGGCACTGGGGGTTAGGACTTTGACATATGAATGTGGGGGGACACCATTCAGCCCATAACACTTAGCACGTCAGTTACCATATGAAACAGAGGGACAGCTTTGCCCTGTCTAAACCTCATTCATCATAAATGTAGAGTCATTAGAGTCCAAACTAAAGACTTTTTTAAAGATTAATTTCCAGAAGAATCTCAAAAGCAAAACCACACACAGTTTTACCTTCCTCTTTCACTCTAATACTATTTAACTGTTTCTTGTTAAATAAGTTGTTTTTACATTCTGGGACTCACGAAGGAATCAAGAAGAAAACTGCTTAAGATCTGGCATAGAAAGTAATATTAGGATAGAACACCAGTGAAATCTGTCCTAAGTGATCAATTATTTGTGGTGTGTGTGTGTGTGTGTGTGTGTGTGTGTCCTCATATAGTCAAGCAGTTTTATTTAAAATAGGAACTTATTGCCTCTTTTATCATTTCAGATCAGCTTCCAAATGTCACGGAAAGAGATTGTACATTTTGAGGGAAGAGGAAGTCAACTTACTTACTTTCATAGGTCCAAATATTATTTGAAAAGCTGGTCCAAACAATATTTACTGAGCGCTAAAAGAACAGCTAAATTGATAAAGACTGTTGATACTAAAAAGTTAATTTACATGTATCACTGGCTTGGACTTAATGTTTGTTACCTCCCCCCATCCCACCATATTCATATATTTAAATCTTAACACCCAATATGGTGGCATTAGGTTGTAGGGACTTTGGGAAGGAATTAGTGCCCTTATAAAAGGGATCACAGAGAGCTCTCTCACTCTCTTTTCACCATGTGAGCCTACAGTGAGAAGTTGGCAGTCTACACCCTGAAAGAAGGCCTTCCCCAGAATCTAACCATATTCTGGCACCCTGATCTCAGACTTCCATCCTCCAGAACTTGAAAAATAAATTTCTCTTTTTACAAGCCATCCAGTGTATGGTATACTGATATAGTAGCCTGTACTAAGACATCACTAAGGCTTCTTCTGTAATAAACTGAACAATGAAAAACATTATCTATGGCTAACTAACGGCTGTTCTTGTGACTCAAATGTGTTTAATTCCATAGAGATTTGAATGTAGAAAACACCATTTTCAAAACTGAATATCAGAATTGTCATCTTTATTTTTATCCCTATTTGATTTCTTTTCTTAAAAAGATTTTAATGTTTTATTTATTTCTGAGAGAGAGAGAGACAGTGTGAGCAGGGGAGGTTTGGTCAGAGAGAGAGGGAAATTCAGAATCTGAAGCAGACTCCAGGCTCTGAGCTAGCTGTCAACACAGAGCCCAATGCGGGGCTTGGGCCCACGAATGGTGAGATCATGACCTGAGCTGAAATCGGACGCTTAACCGACTGAGCCACCCAGGCGCCCCTATCCTTATTTGATTTCTTCATGAGGGCTTTGGCAATTGCCTTGCTTCTAGTTTAGTTAGCTTCCTCAGATTTTGACCATGTCTGCCTTTCCATAGGAATTGTAACAAATTATAGCAATAAATACCTGCCTCGAAAGAAAAATAATTTTGGAAAAATCAGTAGGCTTCATGGAGCTCTTATAAAAGACATAATAGAGAAAAGGAAGAAAAGGGATTTTTTAAAATTTTAATATAATTTATTGTCAAGTTGGCTAACATACAGTGTGTACAGTGTGCTCTTGGTTTTGGGGGTAGATTCCCATGATTCATCACTTACGCACAACACCCAGTGTTCATCCCAACAAGTGCCCTTCTCAATGCCCATCACCCATTTCCCCCTCTCCCCCACTCCCCATCAATCCTCAGTTTGTTCTCTGTATTTAAGAGTCTCTTATGGTTTGCCTCCCTCCCTCTCTGTTTGCATCTATTTTTTCCTTTCCCCTCCCCCATAGTATTCTGTTAAGTTTCTCAAATTCCACATATGAGTGAGAACATATGATATCTGTCTTTCTCTGACTGACTTATTTTACTTAGCATAATACCCTCCAGTTCCAACCACGTTGCTGCAAATGGCAGGGTTTCATTCTCTCTCATTGCCAAGTAAGCAGTCCATTGTATATATAAACCACATCTTCTTTACCCATTCATCATGATGGACATTTGGGATCTTTCCATAATCTGGCTATTGTTGAAAGCACTGCTATAAACATTGGGGCACATGTGCCCCTATGTATCAGCACTTTGTATCCTTTGGATAATTTCCAACTAGTGCTGTCATAGGATAGTTCTATTTCTAATTTTTTGAGTTTTCCAGAGCAGCTGCACCAGTTTGCATTCCCACCAACAGTGCAAGAGGGTTCGCGTTTCTCCACATCTTCGCCAACATCTGCTATTTCCTGAGTTGTTAATTTTAGTCACTCTGACGGGTGTGAGATGGTATCTCAGTGTGGTTTTGATTTGTATGTCCCTGATGATGAGTGATGTTGAGCATCTTTTCATGTGTTTGTTGGCCATCGGGATGTCTTTTTTGGAAAGTGTCTATTCGTGTCTTCTGCCCATGTCTTCACTGGACTATTTGTTTTTTGGATGTTGAGGTTGGTAAGTTCTTTGTAGCTTTTGGCTACTAACCTTTAATCTGATGTGTCATTTGCAAATATCTTTTCCCATTCCATCGGTTGCCTTGATAAGGAGAATTTTTAAATCTTTGAGCCTCCAATGAGCTTTTGTTCATTTAGAGTCTCTACTCCCAAGGAGTTGGGAATTTTGTAAATCAAGACATTTGGTCCATGAATACAATCAGAAAGAATAATTAACATTAGGAGGAACTTAACGGAGGACTATAGGGGAGAAGAAAGGGGGAAATGGTGGGGGAAAGGGGGAGAGGCAAACCATGAGAGACTCTTGAATGCTGACAAAAACTGAGGACTGATGGATGTGGGGGGGGGGCTGGGCACGGAGGGGGGCACTTGTGGGGATAAGCACTGGGTGTTATATGGAAACCAACTTGACAATAAACTATTTGTAAAAAAAATAATAATAAAAAATAAAAGCCTAATAAATACATTAAAAAATTAAAAAAAAAAAAAGAAAGAATAATTAGCCTTGTTCCAAGAGAAGTTTGTTTTGTAAGCTTCTTTTCAAAAGAGAACAAGACTTTGATCTCTTAGATTTGACGTAAATCCCAGGACATTATGCATTATGTTTGCAGTAAATATTATGAGGAAATATACTACAGAGTTCAAATATTAAAATTTAACCCTGACTTATTAAGATATGTTTAATTAATATTTTGTCTTTCAATAAAAGGTTTCCTATGTAAAATTGCAGAGATATCCCTTTTTCTATTTATGGAAACATCAGTCTTTTTATTAGAAAATGAATGCATATTTCATTAAAAATATGGAAAATATTAAAAAGAATAATAAATACTAATAATTCTACCATTCTGACATAATTACTGTTAATGTTTTAAAACGTTTCTGTCAGTCTTTTATTTATCCTTGTCTGGATTACAAGTGAATGTATATTGTTCATCTATGTAAAATAAAGACTTTTCATTCTTACTACATTAGTTCTCTTTGAATTTCCATTAACTCTAGCACAAAACATATTGTACAGAAGTCATTTTTCTCTTGCTGTTTTTAAGATTTTTTCTTTTTTTGTTTTCAACCATTTGGTTTTGGTATGTCAAAGTGAGCATTTCTTTATACATTCCTCGCTTTTCTCTTAATAGGATCATTAATGGCCCACCATATTCCATACCTTCTTTTAAGTAATATGATTTTTAGTAGATGCGTCGGCTATATGTCTCAGCCTATTTAACGTGATTATGTGACTGGGTCTCAGCCAAGGAATGTGGGCCACCTCTGTGCTTTCTCCACGCTCTTTCCCCTTCCATGAGTGAATACAGATGACTGACCACCAAATGGGTGGAGGAGTCACAGGATGGGATGAAGCCCCATTAACCAGTGGAATCAAATCAATCTGCTCTGCAAGTGCAAAACGAATCACTTTTGTTTTTAAGCACTACACAGTTTTCGGTTCTCTATGATCCAGCAGTTTTAAGGTAAACTAACTAGTAAGTGAAAAAGGAGTGTCTGAGAGAGAGGGAGGGTACAGGGCATTTTGAGGGGAAGACCACACAGGAAAAGGAACAGTGAGCATGTGGCATGACATTGAGTAAAGGACTACAGCGCTCAGATAACAGTAAAAACTACACGGGCACCTAAGTGTCTCAGTCAGGTAAGTATCTGACTCTTAATTTCAGCTCAGGTCACAATCTACAAGATCAAGCCCTGCATCAGGCTCTGTGTTGATGCACAGAGCCTGCTTGGGATTCTCTGTCTCTCTGTCTCTCTCTCTGACCCTCCCCCACACATACTACAGACTCTTTCTTTCAAAATAAATAAATAAACTTAATATCTATCTATCTATCTATCTATCTATCTATCTATCATCTATTTATTGGCACAGCTGGTACCTAAGCTACATGTTAGGTAAAATGAGTCAGATTTGTCTATTATGTTAAGAACTGTGATATTTTAAGCTCTGGACCAGCAGTTTTTGTGATATACTAACACCACAAACAGAAGAATATAAAGTTACAGTACAGGCAACTCTAACAAAGAAGCCAAATAGTATGATGATTAGTGAACAAAGAAGTTTATTCTCTCTAAGGGAAATGTGAAGGGGAAAGAGGTGGCCTCTGCTGTACATATGACCCCAAGAATCATGGCTGGAAAAGCTGTATTCCTTACTCTAACAGGGCTTCTAATTGAAGAAGACACACAAAAAAATCGGAAAAATATTCCATGCTCATGAATTGGAAGAACAAGTATTGTTAAAATGCCAATTTTACCCAAAACAATCTACATATTCAATGCAATCCCTATCAAAATAATACCCATATTCTTCACAGAGCTAGAACAAACAATCCTAAAATTTGTATGGAACCAGAAAAGATCCCAAATAGCTAAAGCAATCTTTTTTTTTATGTTTTTTATTTATTTCTAGGAGACAGAGAGAGAGACAGCGTGAGCAGGGGAGGGCCAGAGAGAGAGGGAGTCACAGACTGAAACAGGCTCCAGGCTCTGAGCTGGCAGTCAGCACAGAGCCCGACGCGGGGCTCGAACCCACGAACCGCGAGATCATGACCTAAGCGAAAGTCGGACGCTTAACTGACTAAGCCACCCAGGCGCCCCTAAAGCAATCTTGAAAAAGAAAACCAAAGCTGGAGACATCACAATCCTGGACTTCAAGCTATATTACAAAGCTGTAGTCATCACGACAGTGTGTTACAAGCACAAAAACAGCCACTTAGTTCAATGGAACAGAATAAAGAAGCCAGAAATGGGCCCACAAACGTATGGCCAACTAATCTTTGATGAAGCAGGAAAGAATATCCAATGGAATAAAGACAGTCTCTTCAGCAAATGGTGCTGGGAGAACTGGACAGCAACACGCAGAAGAATGAACCTGGACCACTTTCTTACACCATACACAAAAATAAACTCAAAACGGATGAAAGGCCTACATGTAAGACAGGAAACCCTTAAATCCTCAAGGAGAAAGCAGGCAAAAACCTCTTTGACCTTGGCTGCAGCAACTTCTTACTCAACATGTCTCCAGTGGCAAGGGGAACAAAAGCAAAAATGAACTATTAGGACTCATCAAGATAAAAAGCTTTTGCACAGTGAAGGAAACAATCAGAAAAACTTAAAGGCAACTGACAGAATGGGAGAAGATATTTGCAAATGACATGTTGGATAAAGGGTTAGTATCCAAAATCTATAAAGGACTTATCAAACTCAGCACCCAAATAACAAATAATCCAGTGAAGAAATGGGCAGAAGACATGAATAGACACTTCTCCCAAGAAGCCATCTAGATGGCTAAAAGACATATGAAAAAAAGCTCAACACCACTCATGATCAGGGTAATACAAATTAAAACCACAATGAGATACCACCTCACACCAGTCAGAATGTCTATAATTAACAACTCAAGCAGCAACAGATGTTGGTGAGGATGCAGACACTGCTGGTGGGAACGCAAACTGGTGCAGCCACTCTGGAAAACGATATGGAGGTTCCTCAAAAAATTAAAAGTAGAACTACTCTATGACCCAGCAATTACAGTACTAGGTATTTATCCAAGGGATACAGGCATGCTGTTTTGAAGGGGCAAGTGTACCCCAATGTTTATAACAGCCCTATTGACAATAGCCAAAGTATGGAAAGAGCCCAAATGTCCATCAATAGATGAATGGATAAAGATATGGTATATATATATATATATATATATATATGTGTGTGTGTGTGTGTGTGTGTGTATACAATGAAGTATTACTTGACAATCAAAAAGAATGAATTCTTGTCATTTGCAACTATGTGGATGGAACTAGAGAGCATTATGTTAAATGAAATTAGCCACAGAAAGATAAATATCATATGACTTCACTCATATGAGGAATTTAAGATACAAAACAGGTAAACATAAGGGAAGCAAAACTAATATAAAAACAAGGAGGGGGACAAAACATAAGAGACTCTTAAATATGGAGAACAAACTGAGGGTTGCTGGAGGGGTTGTGGGAGGGGGGATGGGCATTAAGGAGGACGCTTGTTGGGGACGAGCACTGGGTGTTATACATAGGGGATGAATCACTGGAATCTACTCCTGAAATCATTATTGCACTATATACTAACTTGCATGTAAATTAATTAATTAATTAATTAAACAGTGCTTCTAAGGTGACTTCAGCTGGTTCCATTTCCAACTCAAGGACAGAGAAAACATTTTTCGTTTAGCCAATGACATAGATTCAGCATGGATCATTTATTAGCATTCTATTGGTTTAGTTCACTACCACTACTACTACTACAGCTACTACAGCTACTACTTGCTGCCGGGGAAGTTAAGACACATAGCCTCTTGCTGAAAAGCCATGTGCCTGAAGAAGAAAAGCACAGAGTTTGGGAGTGAGCTAAGAGTCTGTTCCATGTACTTCTTAACATGTGCTTTCTTCGAAAAAAAGGAATCTTCATTCCTTTTTAGTATGGAAGTTGATCCATTGAATGCCACAGTATAAGAGCACTAAGATAGTTGATGAAGGGCCAGCAGAGACCTTTACACAAGGAAAGAATATGTTGAAACATGATTTTTAGGCTACCTGTGATGAAATGTGGAGCAGAGCATGAAAAGGGGACAGATTAACTCCATAATCTGAATTGTGAAGCAGTTATAATTGCACAGGGAAAAACGAGGATGCTCTAGGACCATGCCAAAGATCTCGCCTATGGTTAAGAGAGATAAGCAGAGACGAAGAGCAAAGAAACCGTAGAACTTGGTAAGCAAACGCGTGTGGTAGGTGAAGATGAAGGAGAAGTGTGTGCTTATGTGGAAGAGAAATCACATTACTTTAACTTGGTAGTAGAAGCATATTTGAGGGGTCATAGAGCTTAAGGAAGAATAAGAAAAGCTACAGGAGTTCCTTCCCCACACATCTATCTGCAAAGCAATATTCCATTGTAGGATGGGGGAGGAGCATGGCATTTGTGCAAGAAAATGATGTAATCTGGACAAAACACTTTAGACTATTGATGTGATTTGTCTGTGAAATCATGTTGGGTGGAGGGAGGAAAGGCTCACCTCTGGTCCTGGATTCAGTGCCTGCTCATTCTGGTAAGAATCATGAGCATCTCTTCACCTACGACCATGAAACTACATGTTGCACTAAGAAAGGAAATAGCACAGGTCACTCACATAGGACAACAGAAGTGTGCTTCGGATTTTGATTTATTAAAATAAATGGGGGGCTCCTGGGTGGCTCAGTTGAGCGTCTGACTCATGGTTTCAGGCTCAGGTCATGGGATCGAGCCCCACGTTGGGCTCCGTGATGAGCATGGAGCTTGCTTGAGATTCTCTCTCTCCTTCTGCCCTTCTCCCCAACTCATGCGCTCTCTCTCTCTTAAACCATTTTTTTTTTAATTTAAAAAAAGAAATGAAATGGAGGAGGATAGACCTTCAGTAAAGAATTCCTTTAAACATAGCACTTTTCTGAGACTATCAAAATGTTTATTATCAATTTCATTTCAGTACAGGTAATGAGGGTCTCAGAAGCCCTTTCCTGTCTGAGACATGATGTCACAGAGGATCCCTTACAGGTACAGCCACTCTCACACTGATGTTACGAGGCCAACTTCCTGGGCTCTGTCTCCTAGCACCTTCAAAATGAGTGAGTGATCTTGTCTCATCCCAGCTTCCTCTTCTCTCTGAGCTTCTCTCCCAGGTAGCTGAAGAGGATGGCCTGAAACAGAAGGAACGTTCCTTGGCTAAAGCTTAATGCAGCAAAATGACAGAACCCTCTGTAAGCAGGTACAATTTCAAGAGATTCAGACTGCAAATATTTCAAAACATCAACAAGTATCTCTCAATGTTTATATCCGGGTAGGATTATGTGGTTCACAGGCCCTAGTCCAGTAAATACTTACAAGAGATTATAGCCAGATGGTTGCCATATGCAGAACTATCTCCCTGGCTACATAATCAGTAAGGACATGAGGGTGAAGATGCAAACATTTCATTTTGCAGAATATGAATAAATTCACAGAGAATGGAAGTAGGAGAACACAGCTCCAACTTTCATTCCTTTCCTGATTCTCCAAAATCTCCATGTGGATCACCCCAGCCTTGTTTATCTCTAAATAAATAGGAGTAATTACTTGAACTTCATGAAAAAATTCACCAAAAGCCCTGCAACTTTCATCTTCCCCAATCTGTAACTGGAAAGATTGGAGCTTATATTTTCTGTGGTTCCTTCTAGACCTAACTGTCTATGTGTATGTCTACTGTTCTCCTACAATCTGATATCCAACTCATTGAAACTCCATTATCTTTCAGGAAAGTCTTCATCAAAATTACTAGGGTCAACAATCACCAGAAGTCAACCATATCACAGATGTGTCAATATTTTAACATTTGAACTGATTACCCATACATCATCACACCTGGAGTTAGCACAAAAAAAATCATGACACTCTGAGGAACTAACATTTGAATGTAGGAATGTGTGCCTCAGTGACTGAGAATGTGGGTAGGAGAGAGGGATAGCCACATGGTTTACTCAGCCCCTGTGAAGGGGAATGACAGAAATGCCTTTCAAAGGACACAGCTGATGTGCAGGAGAGAGAGGAGCCCACTCAGCTTCTCAACTGGCAGAAAGGAATTATACTAACTTCAACTTTCCTTGGCCACTTACAAGAGGCCTTGGATGGTCAAGCTGTGCTCTCTACCCCTCCATGAGGGCGATACGCCCCTCACCCATTGCTGCATTAAGAAAGGTTCTAGACAAAGGCACCCATGTGTCTCTTTTGAAATGATCACATGAGATATTGTTGTTCTGACTTTGGGCTCTATGGGCAAATGGGTCTCAAGAACAGTAGCAGAGTGGTGGAGTGGAGCATGAGCTGGGAAAGTGGAGATATTTATACAAATGACTGAGAACTACAGTGATTTCATGTGAAATGTCGGGCAACCCAACTTCTCCAACTACCATAATAAATTATATATTCTTAGGGCACCTGGGCCACTCAGTTGGTTGAACAGCTGACTTTGGCTCAGGTCATGATCTCGAGGTTCGTGAGTTCGAGCCCCATGTTGGGCTCTGTGCTGACAGCTCGGAGCCTGGAGCCTGCTTCAGATTCTATGTCTTCCTCTCTCTCTGCCTGCCCCTCCCCTACTCACACTCTGTCTGTCTCTCTCTCAAAAATAAATAAAGATTTTAAAATGTTTTAGTAACTAAATAATAAATTCTCATGTATATAATGGCAATGTTGCAATAGACATTGTGGTTGCTTACAATTAAAATTACCGTACACTGTGGTTATGTTGGGAATGTGACAGACTTGAGTACATGATCTACCATTCTTCCCTTGAGTTAATAAAAACATCCTCCAATCCAAATACTTCCTTCAGCCCCAAATTTATTTCCCACCTGTTCTACTGACCTCAAAGCAACATGACAACATTTTATATACCTGACATTTCAATTTTGTGAGAGGGAGGCTTGGTCCAGGTATCAGTAGGACATGTAACATTCATACTGAAGGTGGGGGATGGTGGACACAGAGAACCAGAGCACCTGGTGTGTTCTCTCCCTGCGATGCTATGAAGACTCATAGAACAGCACAAAGGAGGGACAACTGGCCCTACCTGGAAAGGCAGGTCACCTCGCGTACATGGTCTGTGGGAGTTACAGTCAACAGATGATCAGAATGATTTTCAATTTATCTCGGAAGGTCTCATCTCTGTAGATGCCAGGGTCCTTCTATCCTTATTCCTCTTTCACAATCAAACTCATAACCACTGCCTGGTTATAAATCTTTCATTCTCTACCATGTAATGTGGAAATTTCATCACTGAGTCAGTTGAAAGGCACCTTTCACGGAAAGAGAAACATCACAGACATAGACAAAAAGGAGAAACATTTCCACTCACAGGCATTAATGAGAGCTCAGAGCAAACACTCAGTTTGACAAATGCTCTCGCCAGAAAGAAGGCTCAGAAGATTTGGGTTTACCTGAAACAAAGAGGAGGTCATTTACAGAACATGAGGGGACTGTCCCGCTAAAATCAGATTTCTGCGTGTCTAAACGACCTCGCACATGGGCTTCGGAACTCACCAGAGCAGGTTTTTGTACAGAAGAACCTAGAAGGTGAAGGGCAAAGAATACTCACCTGGCCTTCCCAGACAGTCCATCTTTATAATATTGTCATCTTTATCCTTACACACAGCATTATGCAGGGACCATCTGTACCTGAGCGAGACTGTGACAAAGTTCCCTGGATCAGAGACAAATACTTGGAAACATCCTCACGGAGTCCCAGGTGCTATAGGGTTTTCATATTCTTTTTTTTTTTTTTTTTGAAAGACAGAGAGACAGAGCATGAGCAGGGGAGGGGCAGAAAGAGAGGGAGACACAGAATCTGAAGCAGGGTCCAGGCTCTGAGCTGTCAGCACAGAGCCCAACGCGGGGCTTGAACTCACAAACTGCAAGATCATGACCTGAGCCGAAGTCAGCTGCTTAACCGACTGAGCCGTTCAGGTGCCCCATATTCTTATACCTGGGCATTAACCTCAGCTCAGTCAGGGCCCCAAATACTTCCTCAGGCTCCACAGGCATACTGAGAACAGACTTCCTAGCCAAGTCCTGGCCTCTGCCCCCAGGTATTTCTATCATACATGAAAGCATGATTTCTTAGGAACTATCAGCCCAGGGTCATTGAAAGGGTTAAGATCCAGAGATGAAGAACTGTTTTCCCAGGTCGTGTATTAAGGGGCATAATTTCAAATACCTCACATTTTAATGGATCCCTCCCCTCCTCATTTAGGCACCACATTAAGACTCACATTTCCTTATGTGTTAATCAACCTCATTGAAGAAGGGAAAAAATAAGACAAAGACAATAAAAAGAACGCTCGTGGTAAACAGGATGTATAGCCGAAAGGCCACATTTAGGTGTAAGCTGCTGCCTGCTTCCAACCCATACATGAAGATGTGAATACGGATAAAGGTATCTCTGTCCCAGCTCTGTCGCCTCCTAAGTGACAGGGTGATGAAGTCACAGTTTGAGAAACAATGGAAGTAATGAATATCTCCATGGGGATTGGCCAAGCCTTTCAAAAAACAAACATGGAGGAAAATCAGATAGGTTCACTTCTCCAAAAGCCTCAGTGGCCCCCCAAACACTGAAATGTCTAACCACAGCGAAGAAAATTGAACACTCCTGCACAAATGCTCAGATTGGGCGTGTCCCCGCATTGGAATCATATCTGCATTCAAAGGGGGTGGCCCGTTTGTTCAGACTCCTGTGCTGCCATAGAGACCCTGAGGTCCCGGCTTTATCTAGAGTAAAAGACATCTGAGTTGGTGGGAGAAGAAAGGTCAAATGTTCCTGAACAGAAAATCCATATATTTGCCTAGAAGCTCCAGAACTCCCTGTCTCCATGTTCTTTTTTTTTTTTTTTTTAATGTTTTACTTATTTCTAGGAGAAGGAGAGAGAGACAGTGTGAGCAGGGGAGGGTGAGAGAGAGAGGGAGACACAGAATCTGAAACAGGCTCCAGGCTCTGAGCTGTCAGCACAGAGCCCAACGCGGGGCTTGAACCCACGAGCCGTGAGATCATGACCTGAGACGAAGCTGGACGCTCGACTGACTGAGCCCCCAGGCGCCCCTTGTCTCCGTGTTCTTACTCACGTCAGGAATGTGTGTCCCGTTGACTGCAGGACCCCCCCCCCCTGCCCCCGTGACTGGCATCGGGGGAGGGAACGGTTTATTTTCTGAGAAAATTGTAAGTTGTCTTCTAAATGGAACAGAATTATCAGGCAGAGGCACTGCTCTGAATCGCACCAGGATATGCTCCTTGGTTCTTGGCGGCAGCTCTGGAGACCCTGGGGAGAGAGCCAAGGGATCCGGCCTCAGCATTACCTGGTACATGAACACGACCTTGCTCACAGATGGAACTTTCTGGAGCAGTATCGCCTAAGTTTTCACTTATTACACAAACCCATCTAACATGTTTCGAAGAACTTAGATCAATCGATTCGCCCCCATTGGAAAGAGCACCTGACAGCAGAGGTTGTCTTGTGCTTCAAGCCACTTTCCCCAGAGATTCCCAGCCCACCGCCACGGGCCCCCTTCCCCTCCCACGAGCATCCCAATCCCTGTCTGAACTCGACCTTCTGTAACATGACCAGTGCACGTTAAGAGGAAATTATATTATGGGGCGCCTGGGCGGCTCAGTTGGTTAAGTGCCCGACTTCAGCTCAGGTCATGATCTCGCAGTTTGTGGGTTCAAGCCCCACCCCTCGTAGGGCTCTGTGCTGACAGCTCAGAGCCTGGAGCCTGTTTTGGATTCTGTGTCTTCCCTTCTCTCTGCCCCTCTCCTGCTCATGCTCTGTCTCTCTCGGCTTCTCAATAATAAATAAATGTTTAAAAAATTTTTAAGAGGAAATTATATTAAATAAATAAATAAATAGAAATTATCTCCTTTGAGTCAAAGTGAGTCCCCTGGTTACAGGGGATGGAAACAAAGCCATACGCTGCTTGCCTGCCTTTATTAGCTTCGTTTTGAGAACGCTCTGAGGAACTGAGCGTTTCTTAACCTATATTTTTAAAAGATGTATGAAGATAAAAATCAATGGTTAAAAGCTGAATTAAAAAGCAATTGTTGATACTACTTAGTGTAACCAATAACTACCAGAAGAACCATATCTGCTTTGTTTTGTTTTGTTTCATTGTGAATGCTTTCAACACAAGAACCACAACTGCTACAGGCAGGTGTTTTAGGCTTAAGGATAATCAGTGACTCCAGCATTTTCTCCACCCAAAATGCCTTTCCTCCTTATGCAGAACTCCTCAATACTTTTCATTCTTTTTCAGATAAAGTCTGTGTCCCCGCATATAAACAAACATTGGGGGAAAAAACAACATTCTATAATCATGAGTGAGATATTTAAAAAGCAAATATTTGCCTTTCCATTTAAAAACGATGCCTGAGGGGTGCCTGGGTGGCTCAGTCGGTTAAGCATCCGACTTCAGCTCAGGTCATGATCTCATGGATCCCGAGTTCAGGCCTTATGTTGGGCTCTGTGCTGACAGCTCAGAACCTGGACCCTGCTTCAATTCTTTCCCCCTCTCTTTGTGCTCCCCCTCCACCCCAGCTTGCACTCTGTCTTTCTCTCTCAAAAAAATAAATAAATAAACTTAAAAAAATTTTTTAAACAATACTCAAAACTTTAAGATTAATTTAATGACCTAAGATACTAATGTAAATAGTGAATGGAGAAAAATGTGGGGTTATCGACATTTAAAGGTATATGAAGATTGTATAGAAAGGCAGTAATAATAGTTCAATGGAGCTTTTTAATTTGATATTTAGCATTATTTTATCAAGACAGTGGTCATTGAGGAGTGAACAGCTTTCTGGAAGTGTTACTCCATGGCATCCTTAGCTTAAGAGATGACTGCTTTGACTTTGGAAGTCAACCATGATAAACTCTTTGTTTACACAAATATAAGGGCAGCAACCGCCTTTGTTCAGGAAGAAAACTATTAGGTCATCTTACATCTCAGTTTAAGTCCCAGAGGGTGGGTCACGATGTGTATTTGTTAATAAACACATCAGGCTTCCCACCACTCAGGGAGCATTTTGGAAGAGCAATCGTTTTCTGGGAAGGATGTTAAGACTAGAACCTTCATGTCTCAAACGAAGATATAAAAGTTTAAATAGCCAAGATTTGGGGGAAAGAAATGGAAAGCTATTGGGATTGTAAGGTGCTTTTAGAAAGGTGAGAAAGAAGACAGTTTCCATACTGGCACGGATTTCAAAAGGAAGGGATTTCAGCTGGAACATTTGAAGCGTCCTGCCCCAGCACCTTGAAGAATCCCTGAGAAGAACAGAAAATGAAGTAACCAGAGCGGTATTGAGCTCCTAGAGCAGTACAGAGCATGTAATCACTAGGATTCTCTGGAAGATGAGCAGAGAGCTCCCCTTTGCACCGACTGGGCAACTGAGCTGATTGCCTCTTACCAATTCTTCCCCATCCCTCCCCCCTCGTAGGCTCTCCCTCAGCAGCAGGGGCTGGAAGACGGAGAACTACATTTCCCACAAGCTTGTCTGGGTGGAATCTGGTTTAGGTTCCACGGTGCTGGGCTCGCCAGTTTACGGGAGATTTTGTCTTGTAGGGGTCTTTGCACTCGCCCTGGAATTTGCCAGCCTTGATTTTGCAACATGGTGACCTTTAGCAGTGGTTTCCTGAGGTTTTTGAAACTTCGTGATGAGGAATTTTGTAAATGTATAATTTCCCATAGTAAACCACTTCCTGCTTGAAATACCTAGAGGGCTGTTTGATGTCTAATTTTAGAGCCCGGGGGCTCCTCAAATTCACTTCACCTGGAGAAGGATTACATTTTGGGGGCGCAGGGCAATCGGGCCTTTGAGTTGTCAAAGTAGCGGAACATGAAGAATGAAACATTTGCAAGAAATGTGTTGGGTTGGTAGACAGGAAAAAAAGAGAAAGTAAAAGAAATTACACTGAGTAGGAAATAATCAGAAACTTAGGAAACTGAAATAAGAAAGACATGCAGAAACCCAGAGGTGAAGATAAAAAAATTATTTAAAACTTTTTAGGGGCGCCCGGGTGACTCAGATGGTTAACCACCTGACTTCAGCGCAGGTCACCATCTCACCGTTGGTCAGTTTGAGACCCACTTCGGGCTCTCTGCTGTGAGCACAGAGCCAGCTTTGGATCCTCTGTCTCACACTCTCTCTGCCCCTCCCCTGCTCTCTCTCTCTCTCTCAAAAACAAATGTTAAAAAAAATTTTTTTAAACAGTCAACATTAAAAAGAAGAATCAATAAAATCTAATAACTAACATATAAAAAGAGAACAATAAAGTGGAAAATGGAAAAAATAAAAGTGCTCCCAGAAATTGCAAAAATATTTTTGAAGAAAAAAGATACACAAACATACCGAGAGATAGTAGTCCACACAAAGAAACAAATGCAGACACACACACACACACACACACACACACACACACACACTATTCCATGGCCATTTTGAATAGCACCTTAATAGGCAACTGTTCAGTTTTACGAACATCAAAGTGAATTGAAATCTAACCATTCTTTATCAAATGGTATTGTAATTATACAATGAAGGTTTTTCCAGACAATTTTAACATTGAATGCAATGCAGAAATCTCTCACATAACTGTTCTCACAAGTAGTGCCAGACCTTTCTTTAGCATCTCTGCTGAGTCTCTTTCATCTCAAAACAACTTATTCTGAATTTCCAACCTAGGTAGCACGGCCCTCTTTTTCCCCTCCCTCCCCTTCTCCCTTCCTTCTCCCCGCCCCCCTTCCTTCTCTTTTTCTCCACAGTCCCTTATATACCTCTCCAACTATAGGCTTCCACACAGATGCTTTAAGGACCCATCATGACAAAAATATTGCACTTCATTATGTATCTAGTCTGATAAATTCTGCATAATAACTGGAATATGTCATCTGTTTACTTTTAATGTAATAATATACTTGGATTTAAGTTTATCTTTAAAAAAAAATATTGCACTTGGTTAAAAGAGGAGAACCGAGAGAAAGAGCTGATAAGTAGAGATACGTGGTAGGTAATGTTGAGAGAGGATGATGTGGAGGAACTTACGTGAAGATGGCTTCACCTGATACTAAAGCAGCAGCATTGGGGGGAGGGGCATGAAGCTCTGGGTAAAAAAAGGAAATCTATCCCAATCCCTTCCCTCTGCATCTGTCTTCACGAAACTATATCCTACGGGAGGGTGTGGAAGGAGCATGGCACTTATACAAGAAAACAGTCTGGACAGAACGTTTTAGAACATTCCAAAGAATTAGCTGTGTGATCATCTTGGGTGGAAGGGAGGACTCAGCTGCGGTCCTGGGTTAAGTGTTTGCTTCGTCTAATAGGAACCATGAGCTTTTCTTCCCCTGAAAGAATGACTCTCCATGTTGTTTAGGAGAAGAAGATAGCATAAGTCATTCACCTAGAATTTCACCCGAAAGTGGGAGATTTGAGATTTGGATTGACTATAAGCAACTGAGTGGAAGTTTGACAAAAGAATTCCTGGTAATATAGAACTTCTCTGAGAACCTCAAAATATTTATTATATCTCTTTTTTTTTTTTTTTTTCAGTATAAACATATATACTGAGGGTCTCAGAAGCCCTCTCACGTCTGGGATACGATGTCACAGGTGATTCTTTACAGGCTCAGCCGCTCTCAAACTGATGGCCCAGAGGAGCACATGTCAGCCTCAGAGTCCCTGGCTACCCTCACAAAGAGGGAGGGATCTTTTCCCGTCCCATCGTCCTTCCTTCCCAGAACTTCTCTCTTCGGTGACTCCAGAGGACAGCCTGCAACAGGAAGAAAATCATTTGATTATAACTGTGACCCAGCAGAATAGTGGCACCCATTTGGGACAGCAGACACAATGAAGGAGAGGCCGATGATAAAAATTTCTGTACATCATTAAACACTCAGCAAAATCCTGTCAGGACGGGAATACATGACTCTCGACCCATAGTTTGGGAAATACTTGTCACAAAAGATGATGGTTTCCCAAGATGGATATATAAGAAATGTTTTAAGCTCTAAAGCATTTGTTCCTCAAGGGCCAGCCTTTTCTTGTGACTTTGTCCTGATTCTACCTATGCTTGTAACCCCACCCTTTATAATAATAAAGCTATATAATGTTACTGTGATATAATAGTTATATTGTTATAACAATTATATAATGGGAGCTGTCCAGTGAGCTACAAAAAGTCAATCCTCACCAAATAGCCCACGACTTTCACCTTCCATAACAGAGAGAAAACAAAAGTTTAACATGTAACATTCATATTGAGGGGGTGATACAGGGGACACGAAGAACTCAGTGATGTCTAAGTTCAAGGACCAAAAACACAAGAATCTGGGTGTTATCTCCCTGTGATGTCACAAGGGAGTCACAGAAAAGCACAAAGAAAGGTATGGCTGACCTTACCTAGAGAGGCAAGTATAGAACGTTCAGGGATGATGGTCACCGGGGGTCAGAACGTTCCCCTGAACAGTGGACCTTCAGTCTCCTCGGGCTATTTGTATGATGATCTAGTCCTACAAGCTCCTTCCACACTTATCCCATCACAAAGGCAATTTTATAACAGGTGCCTGGACAAGAGTCACCTACTTTGTTTTTTAAATGTTTATATATTTTTGAGAGAAAGACTGAGTGTGAGCAGAGGAGGGGCAGAGAAAGAAGATGCAGAATCTGAAGCAGGCTCTAGGCTCCAAGCTGTCAGCATAGAGCCCGACATGGGGCTCAAACTCACAAGCTGTGAGATCATGACCGGAGCCGAAGTCAGTCACTTACTTAACCAACTGAGCCACCCAGGTGCCCCAAGAGTCACCTAATTTAATGGTAGCTTCGTCACTGGAGCTATCAGGAGGGACATCACAAGTATAGATGGGTCAAGAGAAACTTTTCCACCTACAGAACACCCTAGATTCTGAAATTGTTGGGAGCCATTCTGAACTCACCAGCTAAGAATCCTCCTTGTGAGGTTAAGGCAGGTTTGCCAGGTCTCCTGCCGTCAGATGATAACCGATATCTACCCCCACTTAATTGTTTCTGCTTGAGCACCGACCCCCAAGGCACCTTGTCTATTGGTATTGATAGTGACTTGTCCCCTTATTATGGCCCTGGTATGATGATTGCACCTTGTGAAGGAACTTGTTGTAGCTTGGAAAAACATTGATGCTTAGTAATCTGGAAATAGTGGTTAGGACTGAGTAATCAATGACACAAAAAGGTCAGCTATTGCCTTCAGGTTTACATTAATAAAATAATAACTTTGGTACAGACTGATATACTATTCCTGGGCATGGATGACGTTATAGGAACTATAGGCTCCATGGCTAATATTAAGATGTTTTCTTCTTCTTTTGATGTTGTGAGAGCAAACATTGTGTCTCTGGCAGGTCCTGTTTCCCTCCATACTTTCCCTTGAGCTACGAACAGTCTGATGACCCTTACTCATAAAAGACTGACCTTTACGTGTACAATTCTGTTTCTACCGTTGCATTAGTCCAAGAGGCTCATACAGCTCAACATGTAAATCAACTAACCAAAAATGTTTTTCATTCCCTAGCTATTCAAAAAATCATAGACAGAAAAAAAAAAAAAAACTAGACACAAAGGTAAATGCACTTCAAAGAGGCTATCCTATGTATTAGAAATGAGCTAAACTCTTTAAGGTACGGTTGGCTCTCTGGTGCCATAAGGAATATAACTGGACAATTAAGTCTGGCCCAGAGACAAAGAGTCTAATTTAGAGTTAAGGTACAGATAAGGGCAGAACATAAGTTACTACATATACCTTTGCTAATTGGTGATGTATAGCAGTCCCTTCCTCAAGGCCTGCATTCCACAAAAACCCTCCCTTACACTGGCAGCTGGGATGAGGATGGATAAGAGTAGCTAAAACATAAACCCAAATACAAAGGCTGACACATTTATGGTCCCCATGATGCTTGCACATTCGGCATCAAAGAAAAGGCTTACTCAAACAACTTATTAACAAGCCTAATAAGATTTACTCAACCTCATTGTAAGTACATGGCTCACTTGTAGCCTGTTAATTGGAAACAAAGTCATAAAAATTGTCAAAAGGCCTAACCATGCAAAATAAGATAAGTTTGTTACTATCTTAATCTGGGGGACCGACGTCAAGAATAAATGGGGTGGGATACTTCTATAAAACTTGTTTCTGTACATTTTCCACTGATCAAAGCATCTTAACACAAAAAATTAGCCACTGTAAAAATTCTATCTTCTGATGTCATGTTGTCGCTTGACCTATAAATAAGGACACCAAAACCGACAGGGCAGAGATGCCTGCCAGGTGATTAGAAAGAATCGCGGAGCTCTCTCATTCTTCTCGCCGACACCATCCATCCTTCAGGGACCCCTGGACAGGCTGGAGCTGGACTCCGCCATGAAGTTAATGAGGGCTCAGAACCAAACTTCTGCTTGAAAACTCTACTCCCTGGAGAGAAGACTCAGAATTCATAGGCTACACAGAGTGTGAAGGGCCTGTCTCATGGAGGCTAGATGTGGGTGTGGAGTTCTTAGCCATCTAGCCCAGTGACCGTGGAAGTTACTAGAGATGACAGCTCACGACCCAATGAACCCAGAGGTGAAGGGCAAAGACTACTCACCTGGCCTTCCCAGATGGTCCATCTTTATCTCATTTCCTTTATTCTTATGCACAGCGTTATGCAGAGAATACCTGCATCTAAGCAAGACTAAGACGAAGTGGAGTGGGTCAGAGACCGTCATCTGAAAATTCCTCCCTCCATCCCCAGACGACACAGAGTTTCCTAGGAATGTATGCCTGGACCTTATATCAACTTGGGCAGGGCCCTAGATACTTCTTCATGCTCTACAAATGTGCCACAAATGGGTTTCCTAGTCCAGTCCTGGCCTAGGAACTGGCCAGGATCCTTCTACACGATTATTATTTCCAAGACCTTTAGCCCTGGCTCATTAAGACCTTGAAGATCAGAGAGGAGCAAACACTGGTTCCCTGTCTCTCGCCTTATAATGTGTACCTTATCCTCACTCCACACACACATATTCTCTCATACAGCTCCCCTGTGCCCTAACCGAGGGGAAATATACTCACATTTCTTTATGTGTTGGTCTATCTCAAGTATAAAGGGAGAGAATATGACAAAGAGAAAAAATACAAAAAGCATAGCAAACAGGGCATAGAGCCAAGGAACACCATTTGGGAATAAACTGGCCCCGGATTCAACCTCCGCCATTGAGATCTGAAAGAAGACACGGAATTCTCTGCCCCGGGCTCTCTCACCTCCTAGGTGATCAGGGGTGATGAAGTCACAGCTTCAGGCACAATGGGAGGGATGGAGATCTGGATGGGGATTGGCCAAGCCTCATTCTATACATGTTGTATAGAAACAAGGAATCTCGAGGAGCTTCCCTTCTGCCGCAGCTCTGTTGAGCCAAAAATACGACTATCAGGTCAGATCAGTGAGACGGTAGATTGCTCCACAGATACTCAGACTGGGCAGTCCACTGCATTGGAACTGTACCCGTTCACAAAATGAAGGAACTGTTTTCTTAGACTTCACTGCCCTAAATCTAGTCTTTGTCAGCAGAATGATGCCTAAGTTGAAAGTCCTGCATTTTCCTGCAAAGAGAGTTCAGATCCTACCATAGAAGCTCTGAAATACCCTGTCTTTGTGTGTTCATGTCAGGACTGTGTGTCACACGGATCATGGAGAGGGAAGAGCTTCTTTTCTTTCTTTCTTTTTTTTACTGTTTATTTATTTGAGAGAGAGAGAGAGAGATTATAAGCAGGGGAGGGACAGAGAGAGGGGGAAGAACAGCAGATCCAAAACATGCTCTGTGTGTTAGCACAGAGCCCGATACGGGGCTTGAACTCCCAAACTGTGAGATTGTGACCTGAGCCGAAGTCCAGCTCAACCGACTGAGCCACCCAGGCACCCCAGGAAGGGTTTAATTTTCTAAGAAGGGGGTTATGTTCTTTTAGACAGAACATTAGGCAAGAGGGTCGCTCTGAATATCACCGTTCCTTTAATGTCTCTTGATTCCTAACCCACTACACAAGCCCATCTAACATGTTTCGAAGAACTTAGATCAATCAATTCTCTCCCATCCGAAAGAGCACCTGACAGCAGAGGCTGTCTTGTGCTTCAAGCCACTTTCCCCAAAGATTCCCAGTCCACCACCATGGGCCCCAGCCTGTGCCGGCACCACTCCCCCTGCACACGAGCATCCCAATGCCTGTCTGAACTCGACCTTCTCTAACGTGACCAGGACACATCCACTGATGAGGTGCTAATGTGCCTCCAGTCTTTGCCAGGTGCCAGCACTTGTTCTGGGCAATCTCCAGGAGCCTTCAGGCTTAATCTCCATCTGCCATGAGCACTTGCTTCCTCCTAAAGTCCACAAACAGCCTCTTGGTCACCCAGAACAACAGAGAGAAGTCACTGACAGCACGTCGCTGTCTAAGAACAAAAACAGTGCCCAGGGCTGGCTTGGACAAGAAACCAAAGGCCTAAATCCTGCCCTCTGGGGGCTTCTCATCCAGCTAAGGAAATAAAACCCCAAGCAGCAAAGGCATGGGTCACTATGGGAAAACTGGGGAGTTCTTTACAGAACATTAGAGGAAAAATATAGCTAGTAAATAATTGGAACTAAAAGGAAATGATCTCCTGAGAGTTAAAAAGGACTTCCCGGTTTCAGAGGATGTAAATAGGGAACCATGATGCCTGCAGGCCTTCATTGGATTCGTTTCTGGTTGAGTCGTGGAAACTAAAGTTCTTCAACACACACTTTTAAAAAACTTATCAGGATAAGAACTAATGTCTGTAAGAGACTCTTAAATATGGAGAAGAAACAGAGGGTTGCTGGATGGGTTTTGGGAGGGGGGATGGGCTAAATGGGTAAGGGGCATTAAGGGATCTACTCCTGAAATCATTTTGCACTATATCACAACTAACTTGGATGTAAATTTTAAAAAATAAATTAAAAAAAGAATATCTAGAAGCTAGAAGCTGAAACCCCCCCAAAAATTTTGGCGTCATTGAAGAGCCAAAAATCAAGTCCTCCATTAAGAGAAACCTCAGGCTGCACGTAGCCCCAATCCCAGTCCCAATCTCAGAGTGTTCAAGGCTAAAGCCATCCTCGGACTGCCCTCAGTTCAGCTAATCAAGAAACATTCCTATGGTCTGAGTCAAGGCTGGGAACTGCAGATACAAACTAGCCAATTTCTCACCACTTGCCTGAACCCCACGTGGGCCCTTTGAACTCACCTCATAATTGATCATTTTCAAAGGATTCTCAAAGGTCATGACTGGGTCCCACCAAAAGGAATGAACACCTCACAGATACTGAATGGTCAAAGCTGTAATTGTAATTGGTGCTTATGTGATGATGCTACATGTACTGTAACACCCCCATCCCTTACTCCTTAAAAACCCTGTTAACTATTGTTCTTAGCTTCATCTTGCTGCCACGACACCGGTAGGCAGATGAGCCCCTGCTTGAGCTTGTAATAAAGACCCTTTTGTATTTGCATCGGTGTCGGCTCCTTGGAGGTCTCTGGGAACTCGGGAATCGGGCAAAACATCATTACTTTATCATTACTAATAACCACAATAGAATAAAATCTACATGATTCTGTTATTTTGTCGATGTTGATATCCTCATACAGAAAGGCTCATGTTTTAGGCCAAACCAATATTCCTTGACTCCAGCACATCTTTCTTCTCCCAAAGAGCTCTTTCCTCCTTATGCAGAACTCTGTTAAATTCTTTTCTCTTTTTCATATCATCTGTTTGAATCTCCACGTATATAGGGGGAAAAAATCAAGAAAGATACAATTTTTTAAGTTTATTTTAAAAATAAAAGTAAATAAATAAAAATAAAATAAATTTAATTTTTAAAAAGTTTTTATTTAAATTCTAGTTAGTTAACATATGGTGTAATATTAGCTTCAGGTGTAAAATTTAGTGATTCAGCACTTACATAAATACAGGGTGAAAAGATACAATTTAAATAATCATGAGTGAGTAGGCTTTTTATTTTATTTATTTTTTATATTTTTTTATTTATTTCTAGGAGAGAGAGAGAGACTGTGGTAGGAACCCCTCCCTAAGGAGAAAGAAAAAATTGAAGAAGAGAGAAGAGAAGACTTCAAGGTCACCTAGATATGAGTCCAGCTGCCTACATCCCCCATGTTCTTGTAAACTGAACAACTTAATCAGACTACATGTTTATATGTATTACCATATATGGGAGACAAAGAAATAGAAAATGCATAAAAAAACCTATGCCATATGATGTGGGCCGCTCAGTTCTTTTGGGTACGAACCCAACTGAGCGGTGCCGGCAAAATAAAGTTGCTTCCTGGAAAGAAAAGTCTCGGTGTCACGACTCTCTGAGTGAGAATCCTGCAACAAGACAGACACAGCGTGAGCAGGGGAGGGTCAGAGAGAGAGGGAGATACAGAATCTGAAACAGGCTCCAGGCTCTGAGCTAGCTGTCAGCACAGAGCCGGACGCGGGGCTCGAACCCACGAACCGCGAGACCATGCCCTAAGCGAAAGTCGGATGCTTAACCGACTAAGCCACCCAGGCGCCCCATGAGTAGGCTTTTTAAATCAGTATAGCAAGTGCCTTATCCTTTTAACATGGAAGGCATTTTAAATCTGAAGGTTCGGGGCGCCTGGGTGGCTCAGTCGGTTAATTAAGCTTCTGAAATCAACTCGGGCAATGATCTTGCGGTTCGTGAGTTGGGGCCCCATGTCCAGCTCTGGGCTGACAGCTCAGAGCCTGGATCCTGCTTTGGATTTTGTGTCTCCCTCTCTCTCTGCCCCTCCTCCCCTCTCAAAAATAAACAAACATTAAATAAAAATGTTTTTAAGTCCTCAGAACCTCAAAATCCCTACAAAGTCTTGCACCTTATTAATCACAACTTTTACCCAACCAGACAACACCCAAAACTTTACAGCAGTGTCTGGATCTTGAATTTTCTGAGTGTTCCCTGCCCATCCTCTCCCTTGCAGATTGCGCCAGCAAAGCCTGTTCTGCAGCAGAGGACATAATTCACATTGTATCATTGATGTAACGGCCCATTATACTGATGTGGGGAAGAACAGGGACAGGTCCCAGCCACCAGCCCATGACACACTGTCAGGCTGCGCAGGCAGCCCTGGGTTGTCCCTCCCACGTGAAGGCAAATTGGTCTAGTTAGCAGAAACTTATATTTGTCAAAGTCTTTTCCATGAATCTCTTGAAAATGAAGCACTTTTGCAGGAACATTTTTTGTCAAAGTGTCAAACAAACAAAAAAACCCCAATGCTATCTGCAAGCAACACAAAACTTCAAAGTGGACAGGGTTAAAATCCCATGAGAGTTCATTAACATGAATAAGGACAAGAGAACTTCTCCAGATGTAGATTACACATGTATGTTACAGATTGTTACAAAGGACGCCCCCTTCTTTTCCTTCGGTCTCTGTGGGCTGTTTTGGTTACCTCCCAGGGAGTTTGCATTTCAAAGACATGATAACATTTACAGTTGGAAGGGACAGAGAAAGAATGCCAAGTTTTCTAAAAGTTTTGAAATAACTGCTCTTCAAAACTTTTTTTTGTAAGGGTCACAAATCATGAGGCGTTTTGTCTATTTTCATCAGTTACCATAACATTCTCCTCTCTTCCTCATTTCATCACTTTCTCAGAGATTCCACCTTTTTGTGCGCTAATCAGGCTTTGCCACAAATGCCTGGGTCTTAATCGGTGGCCGCTCGCCCCCTCCCAGCTCTGCACACAGCACGCTAAGGGCTTCGACCCACCATCCTGGTCTCACACACTGTCTACCAGCTCCGACGCCCACACGTCCTGCCCTAACCTCAGCTCTTCTAACTTTCTAAACCGAGCTTCAGCCTCGAGTCAGGCACGGTGGCCCGCGAGGTGCCCACAGTGGAGGCCAGCCCACCGCGGCCACCATGTGCTTCCCTTCTCTGTGCCCTGTGCGGTTTCACCAGTAAGCATATTACAGCAGCCAGCACCTTGGGGGTGTCTCTATACTCATGCAATGGTCCATCTGACATACAGGTCATCCCCCCCAACACACGTAGATGTCGATGGCCTACTTAGGAGTTCCTCTTCACATGCCTCTTGACCAAGGCCCTTTTCCTCAATCTGCTGACTGGCTCGCCAATTGTTGGTTCATAATCCTCTCGGGAGATTCCCAGGTGAAATTTGAAACCGGCCCCCATATGAGGAAGGCAGAGAGAGGCAGGCCACTCCAGGCTGGTAGGTGGCAGTTTAATAAAGGAATTTACAAAGGAATTTACATGAGAGGCTTGTCTGGGGAAGCAGTAATGGAGGCCCCCACCCGCTCACCACCTAACGGCCCAGTCAAGTACACCATGCAGGTGTTTTCATCACCACATCGCTGTCTCATGGTCATGTCCTCTGGGAATGAGAGCCACCATTCCAAGAACAGGGGAAAGAATGAGGAGCCTGCAAGGGCCAGGGTCCAGGTCACGGGTCAACCGGTGGTCACGTCTCTTTGACGACGTCTCCAAACAATATCTCTTTGAGATGCTGATTTCATATTCTTTGGATATACACCCAGTTCTCCCTTTTCTCCACATCTCACTGAAAGTTGTGCCACAGAGAATTTGGGTGACTCAGTGGGTTGAGCATCCAACTCTTGATTTCAGCTCAGGTCATGATCCCAGGCTTGTGGAATCGAGCCCTGAGCATGGAGCCTGGTGAAGACTCTCTCTCTCTCTCTCTCTCATCCCTCTCCACCTGCGCTCTCTCTCTCGCTCTCTCCAATAATAAATACATGCATACATACATACAAGTTGTCTCTTGTCCCTTTAGATGATAGCAATTCTAATATGTATGAGGTGACCTCTCACTGTGGTTTTGATCTTCATTTCCCTGATAGTGATGGTGAATATCATTGTACTGACCTCTTGGCCATGTGTATGTCTCCTTTGGAAAAATGACTGTTCACATCCTATGTCCATTTTTTAATTGGATTTTTTTTGCCATTAAATTGTTTGAGTTTCCTATGTAATTCAGATAGTAACCCTTCATCAGATAGATGGCTGGTTTCCAAATGTTTTCTTCCACTCCTTAGGTTGCCTTCTGGCTTTGTTAATTGCTTCCTTTGCTGTGCAGAAACATTTTAGTGTTATATAGCCCACCTGTTTATTTTTGCCTTTGTTGCCTGTGCTTTTGGTGTCTTATCCAAAAACTGATGTCAAGGTCAATGTCTAGGGGCATTTTCAGTATGTTTTCCTCAGTAATTTTTATGGCTTCAGATCTTACATTTAAGCCTTTAATTCCTTACTAGGTAATTTTTGTGAGTGGTATGATATAGGGGTCCTGTTTTACTCTTCACTTATGAATATCCAGTTTTCTCAACACCATTTACAGAAGAACTATAATTTCTCCACTGAGTGTCCATGGCATCCTTGTCAAAAATTAGTCAACTGTACCTGGGTTTATTTCTGGGCTCCGGATTCTATTCCATTGGTCCATATGTCTGTTTTTATGTCACTACCACACTGCTTTTTGATTACTACAACTTTGTAATAGTTTGAAATCGAGAAGCAGGATGCCTACAGCTTTGTTCTTTCTTGAGATTGCTTTGGCTATTTAGAGATCTTCTGTGGTTTCCTATGAATTTTAAGATTGTTTGTTCTATTTCTGTGAAAAAAGTCAATGTAATTTTAATAGAAATTATATTGAATCTATAGGATACAGGATATCTTTCCATTTAGGTGTTTGTTTCATAAATTTCTCTCACCAATGTCTCATCATTGTCAGTATACAGATCTTTCATTTCCTTGGTTAAATTTATTTCAAAGTATTTTTTTTATTTTTAATGCTTATTCATTTTTGAGAGACAGAGAGAGACAAAGCGTGAGTGGGGGAGGAGCAGAGAAAGAAGGAGGCACAGAATCTGAAGCAGGCTCCAGGTTCTAACCTAACGCAGGGCTTGAACTCACAAACCATGAGATCATGACCTGAAGTCGGATGCTTAAATGACTGAGCCCCCCAGGTGTCCCAGTATTTTATTGTTTTTGATGCTCTTGTAAATGGGATTATTTTCTTGATTTCTTTTTCACATAGTTTCTTGTCAGTGTGTAGAAACACAACCGATTTTGTGTATAATTTACTTCCTACAACTTTCCTGGATTTATTTATACATTCTAACAGTTTTTGTACCGTCATTAGGATTTTACGTATCTAGGATCATGTCACCTGCGAACAGACACAATTTTACTTGTTTCTTTCTGACTTGGATGTTTTCTTTCTTCTTTTTGTCTTATTGCTCTGGCCAGGACTTCCAGAACTATGTTAAATAGGAGTATTGAGAGTGGTGTACTTTTCTTCCTGATGTTAGGAAAAAGCTCTCATTTTTCCACCATTGAGTGAGATGATACCTGGTGGCTTTTCATACACAGCCTTTATTATGTTGATGACCATTCCTTCGCTACCCATTTGTTGAGACTTTTTATCGTGAAAGAATGTTGAATTTTGTCAAAGGCTTTTTGTGCATCTACTTTGATGATTATGTGACTTTTATCTTTTGTTCTATTAATTTATTGCATCACATTTGTTGACCTGCATATGTTGAACCATCTTTGCAATCCAGAGATAGATACAACTTGATCATTGTGTATGATTCTTTTAATGTGCTGTTGAAAACCTATTTGCCAGTATTTTGGGAAGTGGGAGGGGTAAGCTTATTTATTTATTTATTTATTTATTTATTTATTTAGTGAGAGAGAGAGGGCGAGGGGAGGGGCAGAGAGAGAAAGGGAGAGTGAGAGAATCCCAAGCAATCTTGGGAGCTCTCAGCACAGAGCCTGATGTGGGGCTCGAACCCACAAACCATGAGATCATGACTTGAGCTGAAATAAGAGTCAAGTGCTTCACCAACTGAGCCACCCAGGCATTCCGACCCAGTAGTTTGTTGAAAAACAAGTTGCATCTATATTCATCAAGGATATTGGTCTGTAGTTTTCTCTTTTTGTAGTGTCCTTATCCGGCTTTGGTGTCAGAGTAATACTGGCTTCATCAAATGAGCATGGATGTGTTCCCTTTTCAGTTTTTCAGAAGATTTCGAGAAAGATTGACATTCATTCTTTAAATGTGGTAGAAGCCACTCATGAAACTGTCAGGCCTTGAGTGTTTCTTTGTTGGGAGGTTTTTGATGACTGAGCCAGTTTCCTTATTCCTTATTAGTCTGTTCATATTTTCTGTTTGTTCATGATTAGTATTGGTAAGTTCTATATTTCTGAGCATTTATCCATTTCTTCTATGTTATCCAATTTGTTAGCATGTGATCATTCGTAACAGTCTCATGATCCTTTGTATTTCTGTGCTGTTTGTAATGTCTTCTCTTTCATTCCTATTTTTTTAGTCTTCTCTCTCTTTTTGTAGTTAGCCTAGCTAAAATTTTGTCAACCTTGTTTATATTTTCAAAAAATCAAAGCTTAGTTTCACTAACATTTTCTATTGTTTTCTGGTTCCTATATCATATATATCTAATCTGATCTTTGTTATTTCTTTCCATATGCTAACTTGGGGCTTACTTTGTTCTTTTTCTAGTTCCTTAGGTGTAAAGCTAGGTTATTTATTTGAGATCTTTCTTTTTTCCTAAAACAATCGTTTATCAGTATAAATTCCCCCCTTAGCACTGATTTTGCTGCATCCCATAAATTTTGGTGTGTTGTTTTCCACTTACATTTGTTTCCAGATTTTTTTAAATCTCTCATTTGATTTCTTCTTTGATCCATTGCTTCTTCTGGAGTATGTTGTTTAATCTGCACATATTTGGGGATTTTCCTGTCTTCTTCCTATTATTAGCTCCTCCTTTCTTAGATTTTGATTGAAAAGATACTTGTATTTGGGTGATTTTACTCATCTTAAATTTACTAAGACTTGTTTGTGAGATAACATATGATCTATTCTGGAAAATGTTCTGTGTACTATTGGGAAGACTATATATGCTGCTCTTGTCTGGAATGTTCTGAATAGATTTTTAGGTCCATTTTGTCTAAAGTACAATTTAAGTCCATTATTTCCTTATTGATTTTCCATCTGGATAATCTACCTATTGTTAAAAATGAGAGATGGTAGTTCCCTACTATTATTGTTTTGTTGTCCAGGTCTCCTGTCACATCTGTAGGTGCCCTAATGTTAGGTGCATATATATTTATAATTGTTATATCCTCTTAATGAATTGACCCCTTCCTATTTAAAATGATCTATTTCTTATTACAATTTTTCCTAATAATCTTATTTTGTCTGATATAAGCACAGCTACCCTGCTCTATTTGGCTTCCATTTGCATGGAATAGCTTTTTCCATTCCTTCACTTTCAGCCTGTGTAGAATCTTAAAGCTGAAGTGAGTAACTTCTAGGCAGTGTAGAGTTAGGTCTTATTCTTTTTAATCCATCCAGCCACACTGCTTGGCTGAGTCTGCTATTGAAGCTTTATATTGAGTTCTTCAGTGTAATCATTGTGTTCTTTAGAATTTCTGCTTGTTTTTAATGGTTTCTTTTTTTTTTTTTAGTTTATTTATTTTGAGAGAGAGGGAGCCATGCACATGGGGGCAGGGGCAGAGAGAGGGAGAGAGAGAATCCCAAGAAGCTCTGCACTGGCAGCACAGAGCCCAATGTGGAACTCGATCTCATAAACTGTGAGATCATGACCTGAGCTGAAATCAAGAGTCAGACGCTTAACCAACTGAGCCACCCAAGCAACCTTGTTTTTAATGGTTTCTGTTTCTTTGCTGAACTTTTTGTTTATAAATTGCTTTTCTAATTTTGTTTATCTGTTCATCTGTGTTTTCTTGGCCTTTCTTGTGGTTCATGACTTTCTCTAAGAAGATTTCTCTGAATTTTTTGTAAGACAGTTTATAGATCTCCATATGATTAGTTTCAATCATTGGATCTTTTATATCCTTTAACTCAGCAGTTTCTCTTCCAAGAATTCCTAAAAAATAGCTTTCATCAACTAGGGGTAATACTTGCTGATATATCTTTACCTAAGTGTTTTTGTAGATAAAGAAACTCATTTTTTTGATTCCTCATTATGTCTCACATCAGCTCTATTTATAATAATGAAACACTAAAAATATTTCAATTTTCAGATCACAGTAGAATAAATAAGTTGTGATGCAGTCTTGCATTAGGATATTAGACATCAATTTAAAAGAAATACTGCTACATGTAGCACCGTACTTGACCCTCACTGGCATACTATTTTGTAAAAGAAGGCAGACAAAAAAGAATTCTCACTGTTCAGGGACACCTGCGTGGCTCAGTCCATTGAGCATCTGACTCTTGATTTGGGCTCAGGTCATGATCTTTCAGTTCTTGAGATCGAACCCCTCATTGGGCTCTGTGCTGACAGTGCGGGGTCTGCTTGGGATTCTCTCTCTCTCTCTCTCTCTCTCGCTGTCCCTCTTTTCTCTCTCAAAATAAGTAAATAAACATAGAAAAAAATTCTCACTGTTCAAACAGGTCAAAATGATGATAAAAGGTCAATATAGTGATAGACAGGAGATGCAGGCATGAGAGAACATTTTGTGTCCCGGAATATTTTCTTTATCTAGCATGCACATATGGCTATATAGATAGGCAACACTTGAATTGTATACTTAATATTTATGACATCTCCTCTATGTAAGTTTACCGCTCTATAAAAAAGTAAAATTAATATTACACTAAGCTTTTTAAAGGAGCTGGGACTTTTTCCCTCTATTTTCTGCTACTTTTACTTTTTGATATAAAATAGTAATTATTGCTTGAGAGTTTGATGGAACTTACCAGTAAAACTATCGAGGCCTTGGGGCACCTGGGTGGCTCAGTCGGTTGGGCGTCCAACTTTGGCTCAGGTCATGATCTCATGGTTTGTGGGTTCAAGCCCCGCATCAGGCTCGGTGCTGACAGCTAGCTCAGAGCCTGAAGCCTGTCTTTGGATTCTGTGTCTCCCTCTCTCTCTGACCCTCCCCTGCTCACGCTGCCTCTCTCTCTCTCTCAAAAATAAATAAAACATTTAAAAAAACTATCTAGGCCTTTAGCATTAAATTCAATTTCATTGCTTCTTCTTGTGTTAATAGCAGCTTTAAATATATTTCATAAAAATGGTGGCTTATATGACATATTTCTTTCTCACTTAGGAAGGATAGTTTTGCTCCACATACAATTCCAAATTAAATGTTCTTGCTTCTTTTAAGATATTAGTTTGTCTTGTAGGTAATGTTTAGCATCAATCTGATTCTTGATCCTTTATTTTTTTTATTTTTTTTTTATTTTTATTTATTTCTAGGAGAGAGAGAGAGAGAGAGAGACAGCGTGAGCAGGGGAGGGTCAGAGAGAGAGGGGGATACAGAATCTGAAGCAGGCTCCAGGCTCTGAGCTGGCAGTCAGCACAGAGCCCGACGCGGGGCTCGAACCCACGAACAGCGAGATCATGACCTAAGCGAAAGTCGGACGCTTAACCGACTAAGCCACCCAGGCGCCCCTGATTCTTGATCCTTAAAGATGATGTGCTCTTCTGAAAGTTTTACTCTGGTACTTTTTTTTAAAACTTCTTTATAGTTGTCTGAGTGTGAAAGTTTTTTCCTTATCTTACTTTGATAGAAGTAATCTAGAAGTGCTTCCAAAATGAGACCTCACATATTCTTTTTATTCTGTGAAATTTCCATCTATTGATACAATTCTTCAGCTCTTTCCTCCCCTCTAGTTTTCGATTTCTTACTTCTAGGACCCCTGTTAAGAATATACTGGAGCTTTACGTCTGTCCCCTGTATCCCTTAGCATTCCACACTTTGTTCTTTTTTCATGCCTTCTTGGAAAATTACTGAAATTGAGTGGGGCACCTGGGTGGCTCAGGCAGTTGAATGTTCAACTTTGGCTCAGGGCATGATCTCATGATGGTTCATGAATTAAAGTCCCACATCAGGCTTTGTGCTGATAGTGTGGAGCCTGCTTCGGATTCTCTCTCTCTCCCTCCCTCTCTCTCTCTGCTCCTCCTCTGATAGCACTCTCTCTCTCCAAAATAGAAAAAACTTAAAAGAAGAAAATTACTGAAATTGATATTTCAACTCAGCAATTTGTTCTTCATCTTTATTTATCCTATTTATTTCTTAATTGTCTTCCTTAACTTCTTAGCTTAGCACTGTTGCACTTGCCTGATGTTAGTCATGGGCAGACACGGTGAGCAGCTGAGATCACTGGATTGCAGTGATCTTGGATTGCAGACATTGACGACCCTCTGCCCTGCCCACTGCTCTCGGGTCACCATTTCAACCTAAGTCGGCCTCATCTAATATAGTTCATGCTTTGGATGCTTATTTCCCTTTTACCTTGATCATTTCTTCAGAGTTGATTTTGGGAATTGGTAGCCCCTGTTCGTTTTACCACATTGGCAGTAATAGGATTCCTGGTGTATAAAACAAATTGTCCCACAGAAGGAGAGACATTTGAGAAGATAATATAAATATGCATCACTTTTGAACCAACGACACCAAATACTATTCATTAATAAATTCAAATTCAAATTTCCAAAATGAATTGCCCCTTTCCATGATTGATCAATGGTGAGGCTGCTAGTTCAGGAAGTTCTATAAATACTGTAGGTCTTTCATAGCAATCTTACATATACAAAGTACACCACAATTTTCTACCCAGTATAGATCAGCAAAGCCTCTTACATTACTGTTAATTAGATATTACCAAGGGATGTGCAGGATGTTTTCCTGTTCATCATTGGGTCCATTTGCCATTATAACCACAGTGGTGTATGCGACAGGAAAGAAAACTTTGCTATATCAAAAGAAACAATAGCAACAGCTTTCGCAATCAGGAAAATGGGGTGTGGGGTGTGGATAATAGTAGTAAAAGTTAACTCTCTATGCATATTACAGGAGGCTAACCAGTGCCCAAATATTATGATTGGAGTCATATTCCTCACAGTAAGTCTGCTATGTGGATAAGATCCCTGTGCATACTTATAATCTGTTTACATGCTAAAGTTCTATCATATTCTTATGTGAAAATCTAGCCAGCTCCTGCTAGACCAAAACACAAGGCTGACCTGCGCTCCAAATAAGCAGAACATGCAAATTCTGTGGAGTGGGGTCACCTTATGCGCAAAGGAAATTATAAGTATCCAGGGACCAAAAGCTGTCCAGGCAGCAAATGATAGAAAGACAAACCTTGTCTCACATTTTTTGCCCAAGGATCAAGCACAGGATCTGAAGTGGATGATATTCCTCTTCAGGATGTTTTCTTGGCCTACTCTCCTGTCACCTCTCTATACATGAGACAGGAAGGCCAAGTTTGAGAGGGCGTATGAGAGCATTTCAAACCCCACCAGAGAATGAAATGAGGAAACGTCAACAGAGAGACAGGGCGGGTGTGTGCTAAGTAACGGTGACAGGGTGAACAGGGAGAGAGGAACGAAGAGAAACTCCCTCAGGCAAGGGGGATAGGAGAGAACAGCAGTGGGATGTTAAGTTTGGGTCAAATTTGGGGTGCCTGGCTGGCTCAGCCGGAAGAGCATCCAATTCTCGATTTTGGGTCCGTGAGCTCAAACCCCACAGTGGGTGTGGAGATTACTTAAATAACCTTTAAAAAAACTTTGTAAGATTAGGTCAAATTTGGTGATTATTTGTATCTTTTGCCAGGCTATCTTATCTCCTTACCATGCCCCTTAACACTAACTTTCAGTGAATACTGATTACGAAAGCTTTTGATAATGTTTTAGAGGAGGAAGAAGGAGCAAACTGTCCACACATTAGGTGAAATGGAGCAGAGGGAAGACAAGAGGCATCTGGAGAAAAGAAAGAAAGTAAGAGATGAAGAATTCAGCCAAAAGACACTTTGAGGAAGTAGAAGTTAGAAGTATGAGAGCCTAACACACTTGAGAACCATTAGAACGTCTAGGGACAGTATGCAGAACTAGTGATTCAAATAATTTTATTTCTTATTTTCCAAAGGACCTGAGAACTTGGACATGTAGACTGTGTATCTCTTTTTTTGTTTTTTGTTTTTTTATTTTTATTTTTATTTATTTCTAGGAGAGAGAGAGAGAGAGAGAGAGAGAGAGAGATAGTGTGAGCAGGGGAGGGTCAGAGAGAGAAGGAGTCACAGACACTGAAACAGGCTGCAGGCTCTGAGCTGGCAGCCAGCACAGAGCCCGACGCGGGGCTTGAACCCACGAACCGCGAGATCGTGACCCAAGCGAAAGCCAAACGCTTAACCGACTAAGCCACCCAGGCGACCCTAGACTGTGTATCTCTTCCCAGCAGATGTGTGAGCTCTAATGATTTTCTCAGGAACCTCAGGAGATGAGCAAGTCTGAGCTTACTCTCTACCACATGCGATCCTATTGATTTTAACACAATAGGTCAGGGGTGCCTGAGTGGCTCAGTCAGTTAAGTGTCCAACTCCAGCTCAGGTTATGATCTCATGGTCTGTGGGTTCGAGCCCATCGGGCTCTGTGCTGACAGCTCAGAGCCTGGAGCCTGCTTCAGATTCTGTGTCTCTGCCCCTCCCCTGCTCATGCTCTGTGTCTCTCGCCCCCTCAAAAATAAAGATTAGAAAAATTTTTTAAAAAACACAGCAGGTCAGAAATAAAGGACCTCATTCTTTTTTTCCCCATTGATGGATGGGCCCACATTTGGATGGAATTTGCAGATGAAAGTAGGCACTTTTTCCTTGTAAGCATTTATCATTTGACTTCCCGGTACTCATAGCTTGAATCTAAGGAGTTACTTTATAACTTTTTTTTTAAATTTTTTAAAATGTTTTATTTATTTCTGAGAGAGCGAGAGGCGGCATGAGCGGGGAGGGTCAGAGAGAGAGGGAGACACAGAATCCAAAGCAGGCTCCAGGCTCTGAGCTGTCAGCACGGATCCTGATGCGGGGCTCGAACCCAACAGTCGTGAGATCATGACCTGAGCTGAAGTCAGACACTTAACCGACTGAGCCACCCAGGTGCTCCAAGGTTACTTCATATCTTCGAAACAAGTAATTCAGAGATAGTGGTGCAGAGAGTAACGTTACAGAGACAGTATAACTCTTTTTAGCAGCTATTTTCCAAGATGTCCTGCACCTGTGCTCACTTCTCTGGGCTATCGGAAAAGATCAGAAACTATATATCTCTGGGTGAATATTGGGAATGCCAGAAAGCAGATTAGGGTCAAGTTTAGGAGCTGGGCCATTTCTGTTCCCTCAGCATGTTACAGCCATGGTGAATGTGGAGTGTCTTCTCAATTCATATCCTAGAAGTTACTCCGCCTGTGAGGTAATTTGAACCAATTTACATTTGCAAAGATCACTGTGCTTGAGGACCCAAGAAATAGTATTTGTTTTAATTAAATGTGCAGCACATATGTGCTACACCCGAAAACTCAACCATGACGACACACGCTGGGTTTGGAAGCAAGCTGAGGCATAAGTATCTTCACAGTCAAAGTGACATTCTCCTTCCAAGTGACTTGTGCTTTCCTGTTCCAATTACACCTCAGTTAAATTTTTAGATTTATTTAGGTTTACTAAGAAATCTCTGACATACCCACATCTACCCTAAATGAATTCAAGTTCCAGAGTCCATAAGAGAGGGGAGGGGCTAAAATTATGTAAGAAAAGATGATGTCATTAGGATAGAACCTTTCTGGAATATTCAAATGTTTTTATTGTGATGTCATCTTGAGGAAAGAAACCTCAGCCCTGGAGCTGGATTTAACATCTCTTTCAGTCTGACCGTAGATCAGTCACTTAGGATTTCACTCAGGAAAAGAAAATGTATACTTGGATTAAAGCACCTAGGGTATGAATTCTATAAAAATCAGTTTGTGTTAAAGCCTCTAAAGGTTAACAAAAAATTTCTTCATAACACAGAACTGGTCTGGAAGGACCAAAGTATTTATTATTGGACACTCTATATAAAGATGGAACACAAGTCAGCATTATCCTATCTGGATGAAGGCAGTGATATTTTCTGAACCTCTAGCCTGGACCAAAACATAATAGGATTTTCAATATAGGCATACTTGTTCTTCAGATGGCATCCTACTGACACCAAACTCAGCATTGTCACATACAAGCTCTTCTTCATTCAGGATTTTCTCCTCTTCTAGACTTCCTTTCCCTGAAGACAGTGAAAACCAACCTGCAATAGCAAATTTAGGGCTTTGTTATAACTCAGAGACTAAACAGAGCCCTCTAGAGGCATCAGAATCACGGGCACGAGAGAAACAGCGTCCTGGGGACCCAGTTTGAGATAATTTCTGCATAATATAAAACACATCAGGGAAATCATCAATACAAACTTATTGATTTCAAATCATTGTCTAGGGAATATCTGTAACAGAGACTAAAAACCTCTTTCTAAGTCAATACAAATAGCAGAGACACAAAATCAGAGAAGGAATGGTAAGCATCCTACTTTTCTTAATTAGATTGGGCTGAATCAAAGGAATTTGTTGACAGGAAGATATAACTCCAATACCATATACCCCATGAAGTCACTTAGAGACCAGATCCCGACTTTCCCAATGTCCACAGGGATAAGCCCAGTCTTTTTTTTTTTTTTTTTCCATGTTCTTGAGAGAGAGAGAGAGCGCGTGAATGGGGGAAGGGCAGAGAGAGAGGGAGACAGAATCCGAAGCAGGCTCCAGGTTCTGAACTGTAAGCACAGAGCTCCATGCGGGGCTCTAACTCACAAACCACAAGATCATGACCTGAGCCGAAGTCGGATGCCCATATGACTGAGCCACCCAGGTGCCCCAATCCCAGTCTTTTCTGAAAGTCCTTAAATGGATATAGCTGCTTCAACTTCCACTGTTTTTCTCCTCCCAAGGAACCCCACCACCTTCACAAAGGCTGTGGTAGCCTTCCGACTCTGACATTGTGTGGATCCAGCTTCCAACTCATGCGGTTGTGTAGAACTCCATGCTCAAGAAGGCCCTATGTTTCATCTAAGATCTTGTTCTCACCATCTTCAAAGTCTTCATATTTTTGTGGGGCACCTAAGTGGCTCAGTCGGTTAAATATCCAACTTCTCAAGTCATGATCTCACCATTCATGAGTTCGAGTCCCACATCAAGCTCACTGCTGTCAGCACAGAGCCTACTTCAAATCCTCTGTCCTACTCTCTCTGCATTTCCCCCATTCACTCCCTCTCTCTCAAAAATAAATAAAAACATTAATAATTTTTGAACAATGAATCCCACTTCACTTTGCATTGGGCCCTGAAAATTATGCAACCAGTCCTGCCATGGGTCTTAAAGAAATATGGCGTAATTCTTGCCCTTCACCCAAAACCTGACTCCATAGAAACTCATACTTATCAGAGTAACCTTAATATATTATTAGCAGCCATAGAATGTCAAAAAGTAGTCTAACACTAATGTTCTGCCATTTTAACTCGATTTCTCACTTTGTCACATTTTGAATTTACCCAAAAAATCTTTTAATAATCTATGTGATTGCTATAGTTGGGAAAATACGATCGCAGCATCAAAAAGTACATGCACAGCCGTAACTGCAGGAGAGTCCCTATCACCAAATCCAGCCTATTCCCATACTCCCTAAAGATGCCAAGAAATTGATGAAATGACTTGGGAAGCTAACTCTTTTTCTAATAGATATTCTTTTACTTGTCTGTAAGGGACTATTTTTCTATGCGTCTCTGAGGTACCATTCTCTGGATTACATAATTTGCCTGTTGCAAAACAAAATGCAAAGCCTCTTGTTCAAAAACTATCAAGAAGCTCAAGATGGCAACAGGAGGGCAACAAACCAAATGTGAGGTCCTTCTTAGTGTGGGGACACGGGCAATTGCACAGGTCACATTCCCATTAAGGTGGCCCTGAGCAGGTCCATCTCATCTGTTCCGCATAAAGAAGTCTTGGTAAGAATTTCAGGGACAAGAAACCCTTCATTTATATAGTTGTATTCTAGATCACCTGTTTCTTGTCCCCCCAAGAGCGGGCTAGGGCCTCTGGTAGAGCATGTAAGTAGAGACCTACTCCTAGGAATCAGGATAGGGTCATTCTAGATCTAACAGTGACCTCTTGTGTGACCTTGAGAAAGTCACATCCTATCTACTTTCAGTTATTTTATCTATGTAGCAGTATTTGACTATACAATTCCTATGATCCCTTCAAGTACCAATAATCCCTGAGGCTATAATTAAAGGCATTCTGGATAATTGGTGGATATGTCAGCTTAAAAATTTGGCAGCATGCGCCCCATAAAATACCAAAATGTTCACCATGTCCCAATATATTTCAGTAAACAGATATTTCTCAGTTGCCTCTCACCCTCAAGTGATACCTTGATTTGGGAAATACTTATATACTAACATACATCTGAAGCCATCAGAGCAGTTATGCTCATGCAGAACTGCCTCTTTCTTACCCGCTAAGGTCATTGAGGCAGTTACTGAGGTGTCAGAAAAAAAAGCAGTTTTAAAGCAGCCTGAGAAATAGTCATTCAGTTCCTCAAAGAATGGTCCCCAGGAAACCAGACTTCCTCTCTCAGCGGACTGAGGTTGCAATCTCCCAAAACTCTGTTCCCCCTTCAGTCTCTCTTCCACGCAGACCTTCCTACCCTGTCCTCAATCCCAAAAGCAGACTGGCCTGCCTTGCCTACAACATTCCTAAATCTAACTTTGTCTTCACACTTTTTGGCACATGGTAGTGGCTTGGCCACAGAATTATCTGCCAGGCAAGAAACTGTCCCAGAATAGACATGAAAGGACAAACCTGCACATATGAAAGGTAAAGAAAGATTCATAACAGAACCTCAGGCTTGAAATAGTTTCTTTCCAGAGAGAAGACTCCATGTTCACTGGGGATCAGAGAGATCTGTCAAGAGCTTCAGAGCACAGAGCATGGTTCTAAGGAAGGATGCAGGAATTCCATGTGTAGGTGTTGCACCATAGATGTTGTGAATCACCCCAGATGGTGGTTTATGGCCAGAAGATGCTACAGAGGGCAGGGACATCCACCTGATTCCAGCTGTTTCTCCTCTTTAGTTTCATGGTCATTATTGATGTTTTCACATGCAGCCCCATGTGGATATTATTTACAAGTGGGCAAGACTGACACAAAGTTTCCGAGTCAGAAACTCACATCCTAAAACACCTTCATATAGAGCCACCTTTGAAGTCTCTGGGGCCACTCTCAGCTCATCAGAGCCCCTTCATTGTTCATGCTTTACAGACATATCCTGGCCAAGTCCTAACCTGTGTCCCTATCCCTGGTGCTGAACTCACTGCTGTCATATGTGATACCATATTTCTTTGGACCTCCTAGTCCAAGGTCATTGAGGCTTAGAGTCCAGAGCACTACAAGTAGCATATTTTCTGGAAAATGTAATAAGGACAAAAGGCAGCTTCAGGATCCCACATCACAATGGGCCCCTTCTCATCCACAGCCCACAAGCTCTCCTCATCCTCACTTCCTTTTTAGAGCCTACCTTTGCATTTTATTTTCTTTCTGCACTGTTGAATCACCAGGAAAGTGAGAAAAAAGAAGATGCAGGGTCCAAAGATGAAACTGAGGATACCTGTCACAAAGAAGATCCCAGGACCAGGATTTGAGCCTAAATTGGACTCTGAAGAAAACATATCCTCAGGATGGGAAAGGACATGGGGAAAATCCTGCCCCTACTGTCACCTGGTGGGTTTTCAGGATGGTGAAGTCACAGCACAGGCACAATGGGAGATTGTGAGATCCTGGCAGGTACTGGCCCAGCCTTTGGTCTTCCGAGAGCTCAACCCTATCCAACACTACCTTGAGAAGTTACAGGAGAGAATGCTAAGGAATATGAGGAAGGTTCACAAATTGCCACAAACTCATAGGTTCAGAAGCACTATATCCACCCCCACTTTCCAGGAAGGGAGCCCACCCACATCAGAGCAGGGAGAAAGAAGGCTCAGAGCACTCTTGTTTAGGATGAGAATATTCCCAAAGCAAACCAGACCCACATGCATGGCAAGTGGTTTGTTTTCCAAATTTTCTGTTCCAAGTCAAACCAAGGAAGGGAAAAGTTTCCCAAGAAGGGACTCCTGATCCTTTTCTGAAAGGCCACGTCTTCCTCAGGGCACATCCAATCTTGTCTAAAATGTGTGCACCAAAGAGAATCTTAAAATAGCTGTCCTGCCCTATGTGACAAAAAGAAGGGAACACTGTCTTCATGTGAATATGAGGCAGATTTTCCCTATTGCCTTGACAGTAAAGAGAGGCTTAAGGTTGACCAATTATCACCAGGACATTCACCCTCACTCTTTCACCCTGTTCCTGGGATGTCCTATGTTCCGCTCTTCCAAAAATACCTGGAGAAATCCATTGATTTAGGCACATGGCCTCACCTCACAAAAGAATTCTTACTGTCCCACTGAAGACTTTTGGAAAGAACATTTTTGCATTCCTACCATGTTTCCTAAGTCTGTCATACCAAATTGCCACAAACTGGGTAACAATAGAAATTTATTCTCTCAAGGTTCTAGAGACAAGAAGTTAAAAATCAAGGTGTCAGCAGGACCATGCTCTCTTTGGAGGATTCTTCCTTGCCTAGTTTCTGGTGCTTGTTAGCAATTTTTGGCATTCTTTTGCTTGTAAACACATCACTCCAACCTTGGCCTCCTCCATCACATGGCAGTCTCTGTGTCTCTGGTTTTCACACAGTGTTCTTGTGTGAAATGTGTCTGTGTCTAAATGTCCCTTTTCTTATAAAAATACTAGTCATTGGAATAGGGTCCACTCTAATCTAACATGATGTCATCTTAACTTGATTACATCTACAAAGATGCTATTTCTAAATAAAGTCACATTCTGAAGTTCTGAATGGACATGGATTTTGGAGGGATTTATTCAACCCAGCATATAACTAATCCCCCAAACTGTCAAAAAACAAATTTTCTTTTGTAGAGTTTCAATCCATAGCCCAGTCCTCTTCACTCATCGGACAACCTCACCCCGAGATTCTCTTTGCCCTTATAGTTTGTCTTACAGGGACTGCAAGCACTGGCTTGTGGAGAGGACTAGATACCCCTGCACTGTACCTCAATCAGCCAGACATTTCCATTCCCCAGAACAAACACAGCCTCCCCAAATAGCTAGAGGAGATATTTGCACACCATGATAGAAAGTACAGAAAAGAGAAACCACATCTTCAGCAATCCACTAATTTGTATCAACACATCCTGGACAGCATCATGAGATATAAAATAAAAACAAGGGGCGCCTGGGTGGCTCCGTCGGTTAGGCATCCGACTTCAACTCAGGTCATGATTTCACAGTTTGTGGGTTCGAGCCCCATGTCGGGCTCTGTGCTGACAGCTAGCTCAGAGCCTGGAGCCTGCTTCGGATTCTGTGTTTCCCTCCCTCTCTGACCCTCCCCTGCTCACGCTGTCTCTCTCTCTCTCTCAGAAATAAATAAAACATTAAAATTTAAAAAAAAAAGAATAAAAACAAACTGTTCAATCCTTTTTTGGATTCCCAATAGAATTGATACCAGGAGCCTGTCACCTGCAGTGACCCATATCGCAGGGTATCAGTATTAGTCTAGAGCTTACAGAAATGCACACAGTAGTAAACCCTGAGCCAAGTCTTCCAATGCTTCATACCTGATACCAAAATAAGGACCAAGAACTACCACTTTAGTCACAACGAAAGTTTCACTATAACAGAAATAGCTCTTACAAGTTGAGTTCTCCCAGAGAACACGCTCTGAGATGAAGATCTGAGGACAGAAGTTTATTGAGGAAGACTCTCTTAGGAGACCAAAGGAAGCAGGTTAGGCAGAGCAATAAGTTGAACTGTAATGTAGTCACAGAGGCTCAGTTGATACCACAGGGATCTGGAATGGCCCTTCATATTTTTTCCAAATAGAAACAAGAGACCCATGCACTGAAGTGTCACTGGATGAGGGCTGTCCCCAAGGAGGGGACAGACACCAACACTCACAGCATCTCGAAAATGAGTGACTTAGTCAGAAAGGGGGTCACACTATAGCATCCACCACAGCCCCCTTTTGTATCCCTCCAGTTCATTTGCTTTATGCATTAAGTATGCATTTTACATTGTTATGAGAACTTATTTTTGATGAATTCATGTATGCTTCTTTTTCTGGGGCAATTTGCAAGAGGAAGGCTAGTTAAGACAAGCTACAGATCCCCCCACTACACTTGGGTGTTGTGTCCACAACTACCAATCATCATCTCCCTCCTTTAACACATTCTAGATTTCCTTCATCCTTTGTTAGCACCTCTGCTGGTGTAGGTAGCTTAGCTGGTGGGGTGATCCAGACCCTCAGCCTGAGGGATCTAAAACTCTGGCCACCCTAAACTTCTCAGGCTGTGACTCATGCACTGGTATGTATATTTATTACCAAAATCCCCATTTTGGGAGTGCCAAGAGATATTCAAATATAGGCGCCAAAGTATATTCTTGTCTGCACCTGTGTGTGAGGAAGTTTTCCTCTTCCTGATGATTAGGGTCATTTACTCCAACAGTGAGGTTATCGTTTTCTTGCTTGTTGGCGATTTGTCATGAATACCCTGATGTGATTGGAAAGCAGTCATGGCTTAAAGTTTAATATGGAACTCACTGTGACCCCTGGTAGAATCATTCTTCCTTCTGGGAACCAGAGCTTCTAAATCCACAAATCCACAAAGCCTAGCCTTAGAAGATAGAAATCCCAAATGCGTCAAGTGGACTCTTGGGAATGAAGGTAAGCATAGCCATTCCATTCCTATTGGATGGACTTGGATCCATGTAGTCTTACCCGTTGGCCCTATCATGGGCAACCACATAATGGTAACTGATTTTGAAAACATACATTGTACTGTGGGTGGTGGACCCCATTCTGGCAGGGTATCATCTCCAAGCTGGTTTTCAGCTACACCTTCGACAGATAATTTCCATCACTCTGTCAGTGAATGGGTGCTAGGGCCCTTGGGTCCCACAGTCACATAACCCCTGTCAAGTTTCCTTTGCCATAAAGCGGAACCCTTGGTCTGAAGCAGTGTAGTGCAAGATCCCACATTAGTGAATTAAACATTTTATAGGACCCTAAATAGTGGTGTTGGCTGAAATCTTGCAGGATTTCCTGACACCAGAAATAGAAAAGGATATTACTAGCAAAGAAGACTACAGGCCAATATCTCTGATTATTATAGATGCAATATTCTCAATAAAACATTAGCAAACCAAATTCAGCAGCACATTAAAAGGATCACTCACCATGAACAAGTGGGATTTATCGCTGGGACGCAAGGATGGTCAACACCCCCAAACCAGTCAATATGAAGCATCACATTAATAGGTAGAAAGAAAAGAATCATATGATCATCTTAATAAATGCAGAGAAAACAGGACTGAGAGATTCTGCTCCTCATTTCCACGTTATATTTCTTGGAACTTCTAGTTCCTTGGGTTCGGACCATATACTAATGATGGTTGTCCTTTTTGAGGCTTTGCAGGCTTTTCAGGGTAGAGGTAGACTCTCAGAATGAAATGTAAAATTGGTGCTCTGATTCCAGGTCGGCCTCTCCAGCTCCAAGAACAACGAACGCATTTCTCATCAGGCTAAGAAGAAACCACATTTCATCAATCAAGCGTATTTTTTTCTCCGAGAGAACTTTTTTAGAATCCTGCTGTTACAGAGTATGTTCACCTACTAAAGCATTCCGTTCACGTGAGTTTGCCCATCTACTTGTGACATTTTAACTTTGGCATCATGGTGTCAAAGGTCACCAAATATTCCCCAAGCCTGGCACATGTTACAGTCTAAACAGTGTAAGTCAGCTCCCTTTAGAGTCTTTGTGAGCACTATAAATCTCTGCTTTAATAGAAGGCATATCTCAGTCTTGACACACACAGACACACACACACTCATAAAGTATGCAATTTTATATATGCTTTATAATTCACAATGTATTTTTTTTTTGTTTAAGGTTTTTATTTTTAAGAGAGGGAGAGAGAGAGTGTGAACAAGGGAGGGGCAGACAGAGAGGGAGATACAGAATCTGAAGCAGGCTCCAGGCTCTGAGCTGTCAGCACAGAGCTCGATGCAGGGCTCTAACTCATAAACCACAAGATCATGACCTGAGCCAAAGTCAAATGCTTAACCAACTGAGCCACCCAGGCATCCCGACTTCCTGGAATTCTTTATAAACTAACATCATTTACTATTTGTCTTACATATTTTCTAAATATTTTCCCCACTTTTTGCATATTAATGTTTTCAGAATTACCCATGTGTTGAGGGGCAGGTTACGTGATCAAATTTATAATGCTTTGCTTTTAGGATTTCTGTCTTTAATGCAATGCTTCAAATGCCATTCTTCATCCCACAATTACCTTTAATCAGCTTTATTTTCCATTAATAATTGTACAGTTTCACTAGAGAACATTCAAAACCTTATTATGTCTCAATTTATTTTACTGTATGTAATGATGTTATATCAATTGCACCAAACAAGAATACTTTAGATATGTGGTATATGCATTTATGAACTAATTACTTCTGAATATGTGATATTGATTACCACAAACCATTACCATTAATTTGTAATTCCTTTATTATTTTACTGATTAACAAGAATTTAAAGGAATCACATTTTACTGGGCTTTATTCATCCATTCATTCAATAAATATTTATCAAGCCCCTATATATAGTATTTAGAAAAGGTTCTCAATGCATGCTTGTTAATGAATGTGTCAGACTTCCTAATAGCAGAGACAAAGAGGTAAATAAAATAGGCAGGGTCTTTCCTCTCGTGGAGCTTTTGTGTGTGTGTGTCTGTGTGTGTACGCACATGTCTGTGTCTTATTCATTGTGGAATGTGGAGAGTGATAAACAAGTAAACAGATAAAACAATTTCAGGTGGTGTTAAAGGCTATGATTTAGTCAATGTCTCAGTAACTCAGCCCATTTGATTAACTACAAAGATGCTATTTTCATCTGACACTTGGACGGAACCCAGGGCTTCGGATGATCTTGTTTGGGGGCAAGACCACCCCCGGCTGCTCCTGACCTAGCACCTCCCCACTGTCTGCTTCTGCAGAAAAGAGGCCCAAGAGCTGTCCAGTGGCTGCCCCCTGCACAGGTACATCAGCTGCCCCCCCACCCTCGCACTGCTGGCTCCTTCCCTCCCAGCAGGGGCCAGAACACAAGGTGCAGCTGCTGTTCTTTTTCAGACAAAGAGAAGCTCCGACTCAGGGGAGGAGACACCCGGTGCTCAGGGCGAGTGGAGGACTGGCACGATGGCTCCTGGGGCACAGTGTGCGATGACTCCTGGAGCCTGGCAGAGGCCGAGGTGGTGTGTCAGCAGCTGGGCTGTGGCTCTGCCCTGGAAGCCCTGCAGGAGGCGGCATATGGGCCGGGGAATGGGAGCATCTGGCTGGATGGGGTGAAGTGCGGGGGCAGGGAGTCCTCCCTGTGGGGTTGTGCTGGAGGTTTCTGGGGACAGAGCAGCTGCAAGCAGGAAACAATGCCGGAATGAGGTGCTCTGGCTGAGTAGAAGGACCAGGGTACTGGGCGAGGATCCAAGGACATGTGATCTTGTATCCAGAAGTACTTTCTGGACTGACCTTGTATTGTACTCTGGCTCAATACAAATACCGGGAGGCTCTTGCCTGCCCTGGGATCTGGGAGAGAACAATGTGACTTTGATGGAGGTGTAACCATAGGGCTTTTCCCGGCCAAGTCAATAAAGTGATCCCAGTGATTTTTTTATTTGATCCATGACAATGTGGGCAGGATAAGGAAAGCTGTATCCATTCTCTCCCACCAGCCAAACTCCCACCCTCAACTTTGAAATTCATACCTAAGTCTGGTGCCTAGGAATTGTTTAAAAACAGATGATACAGCATCTCGAGGAAGAGCATACATGAATGCTCAGGACTGTTTTTTTTTCCCCATGATTCATCTTGGTAAGAATGAGGGTATGAGTATGGACCAAGTTTAGAGTCCCCTGTCTAAGAAAGAGAGACCTGGAACATTCAAGAGCCTGGGCAAAGTAATGCCTTGAGTAGCCTATAGGGGAGGTGAGAAAACAGGTCAGTTTATTCACCTTGTATTTCCTTTGAGGGAAACTGAATCAATATGAAACTTGATAAATAATCAACAAAGCAAAAAGTACTTTATTCAGAATATCTCATTTTAAGTAATTTCCATATAATATAATTATAGGTCAGCACTACTCTACTGAAATACAGGCAATTAGAATATCTGAGGCCTTATCTCATTTTTAATGCAACATCAGGAGAAAACCATAGTGGATGTTCAAGGGTCATTTAGCTCAACGTCATCATAGCCAGGGTCACCTTCTTCCCCCTGGAGCATCCACGGACTGTCTTCTCCTTTCCCAGGATCAGCTCCGTCTCCAGAGAACTGCAGAGAAGAGCCTGAAACAGGAAAGAGAAGTTTGATTGGGACTGCGACAAAGGGACAGGACGGTGCCCTACGGTGGAAGCAAGTCAAGTAAATGGTGGTGACAAGGCATCCCTGGAGACCCAGTAATGCTCAATGAGGCTCAGACAATGTAATATTAGTTACAGCAAAGATATATCAAGGTTATCCTATTAGAATCCAGACCATATGGGTTTCTGGGCCTCAGCTTATCTGGGAAATGCTGTTATCACAGATCTATGGCCCACACAGGGGATCTGTGAAGACAGCTTTCTCAGCAAAGCGATGGCCCAAGAATGGTGAAAATCATAAGAAGGGACATGAAAATTTCTCATAATTTATAGGTCTGAATTCAGAAGTAAAAGCACAGGAGACCTGGGAGAAATCTCAGGTCCTCACTGGATATCCAACTCTCAGCTTGAGTCCCCAAATGCCCACAAAAACAATCACAGGATCCTTCCATAATTGTCACCTCCCCAGGAATCACGTGGGCCCTCAGATGGAGAAATACTCTTCTCTGGAGAATGAATGTCTTCAATTTGACCACTGAGCAGACTGTCCAGATGTCTGGAGCAGATTTGTTCCACCTCTCCACAGATAACTGCCCACAGATTCAGTCTCTATAATCCACCACCATGGCTTTAATATTCGAGGCCACCATATATCATAGACTTTGTACGTATTAGGGCTAACATATGATTACAGAGCATCTCAAGTGATCAAAATGTTTCACAAATTCCAAAATTGCAATATCTCTTAAATCTCTAAATGCCTATCACATATGAGACAGTGCAAAAATGTTATTAGAACAGTTGTTTTATTTTTGGATTTAGTAAATTAATCTATTAAGTGTTGATGCAAGCATATCAAAGATGAAGTTATGGGGACTCCGATACCCAGAATACAGAGTGTCTTCCCTTCCCAAGGAATGTGCCAGCACTAAAGAAAGGAAGATGGTTGAAGGATATGACGTCATCCAAATTTTTAATCTATAGGGAGAGCTATAGATTAAATATGCTCGAGCTCCACTGAGGAGCTCAAATTCACCCTTTCCAGGACAGAACCAAAAGATTACAGGAGATCAGCTAACCCTACTCACCTGCCTGAGAGGCCTTCATCCCATTCTCCTTGGGGGGCGCTTCCCCCTTGCTCATCCAAGAGGCAGGAGGAGCCTCCGGCACTGGTACCTCTTCAGCATTATCATAATCCTCAGCAGGGATGTCAGTTCCCTGAGCTAGGGTTTTAAGAGCAGACAAGGGGGTCAGATGAAACCACAATAAATGGGCTGGTCTAGGAAACATATGAAATCCTGCTGTAGAGATTCTGAAGCTGATAAGTAGAGGCACTAACTATCCACTCCTTGTTTTAACAGGTCTTCTCCAAGGTCATATACTTCATTTTGATGTGTCCGTAAACCAGACAAATGATACAAACATCTCAATATGGCCTTATTAAAACTACATGCCTCAGGGGCACTTGGGTGGTTCAGTCAGTTAGGCATCCGACTTCGGCTCAGGTCATGATCTCACGACTCGTGGATTCGAGCCCTGCGTTGGGCTCTGTGCTGACAGCTCAGAGCCTGGAGCCTGCTTCGGATTCTGTGTCTCCCTCTCTCTGCACCTCCTCTGCTCATGCTCTGTCTCTGTCTCTCTCTCTCAAAAATAAATAAAACATTTAAAATTTTTTTAAAAACAAAACAAAAAAAACTACATGTTTCAGAGAAACTCTTACAGCAATATGCATTACTAAAATATTTTATCTGTTACATTTTCCAGATGTTATTTTTCCAAACAATGTGTATTAATTGTGACTGGATGAGGATGGCTCTGAATACAGAGAGGCCGGCCTCAACAAGAGGCACGTTCAGAGCAACCAGACAATGAAGAGAGAAGACACCCCTCTAATCCTGGTCAAAGGAAGACGGTCTGTCTTGGATCTCATCTCTAGGAGGGAAAGTCCCTTGACCCTAATATCCAGCCAAGGCAGATCCACCCCTACTACCTGGAGCAGATTTAGAGTCACTGTTCTCACCATCCCCAGTGTAATAGTCACTGAATCATCTGCGAGGGATGCTAATATGGAGAAAAACATCACCAGACAAACAGAACATGCCTTCTCACACCCGTGGAACCTGCAGTAAGGCTGAAAAGAAATGCTGGAGCAGGCGAGGCTCCCGTAGTCTAAAGGCTCAGAGCTCACAGGGGCTCAGGAGGGAGCCATGCTGCTGCCTTTGGAGGGGCTGCTCTGTGAGTCTGGGGTACATACGGCGTCTGCACATTCTGAGAGGACATGGCTTGCAGACAGCGAGGGACTGACAACCAGAAGTCCTAGGAGGGCAAGGTAGGGGATACACACCCGTGCTGCTCAGCAGATCTTCCTTCATTGTCACAAGATGATCGATCTCCTCATACACAGCCTCATTGAGAGCATCTTCGAAACTGGATAAGGCTGAGCAAACCACCCGCAAGTGAGAGACTGCCACCGGAGTTCATCCCTGAGCCAACAAGCTAATCATTCTTCCCAGGGCTCACACACGGAGAAGCCGTGTGGGCCGCCGCCATATCTGCATAGTCCCAAAGCCCATGCACCACAGCTGCACCTTCTCCCTTGCCCGCCCTACAGCCACAGCTCAGCTTCTATTCTTTCCTGTCTCACACAGAAGCCATGACTTATGAATGTTCACACTCCAACCCTAAAAGCCTCTGGAGATTCAGCTCTTAGAGGTTAACGTGGAGCAGATGGAGTTTTTCAAACACATCTCCCCCCTCCTCACGCCTGGCCCCATCTCCTGCTTCCACACACTTTCCATGTCACCCAGTACCCCCTGTAGCCTACCTCTGCTCCCCGCTCTCCATCTGCGCAGCTGAGTTACCAGGATGATGAGGGCCAGGAAGAGAAGGGCCCCCAGGATGAAGCAGAGCATCTCAGACAGAGAGAAGATGCCACGGACAGGATGTGGGCCTGGACTGGTCCCTGGAGAGAATAAAACCAATAGAAGGGCAGGGGCCCCAGGAAACTCCTTGAGCATTTCCAGAGGTTAGGACGAGGAAGCCCCAGCCTCAGACATAACGGAACTGACCACGACCCTGGTGGGTGCTCCAAGTCTTGTCCTGAGATAAATTCAAGTCCATTGCAGTGAGGTCCCAGGGAGTGCTAGGATTATCAGAGAGCTTTCCTGCTGCGACAGCCTCTGAGGGCTGAGCCACACAAATGCAGCCCCCTTTCTTTGGGCTTCACCAGACCAGAGCATCAAACAGCTCCTGGAAAAGGCACCTTGCTGCTGAGGAGTGACACTCACGGACAAATGGGAAACCCTTAGATTCTGCAGCACAGCAACCAGCCTGCCTTGGCCCCAGGGCAAGGGAAACTTCTGGCACAATGGGCCAAAGAAGGGAAAGCTTCCCCAAGGAAAACGCCTTAAGGCTTCCCCACCAGCCAAAGGCTCCTCAGGATCTTTCCTTGCCTCGGTTGTGGCTAATTCTGTCAGATTCCACAGAACAAGTCCCAAGACTCTGAATATTGCCCTTGCCCGCAGATGGTGGCACCCTACCTGGTGCAGTAGACAGTAACACTGGTCTTTTACCTAGAGGGAAAAAGAGGAGTTTGCAGTACAGGAATTGGCCAGAGCACAGAGCAGCCCATTATCCCCACCGAGCCCCGAAATCACCCCTCAACTACCACAACATCAGTGTTGAGTCCTTCCCCTCCCCTCAATCCAGGGCTTGCAGCACCTCTATGCTTTTGGAATGCGAACTCCCCATCTTACCCTGGCCCACCCCGTTGTCCTCACCCCTGCTCCAGCTTAACCAGACCGCTCACCAGAGCACTTCACTCCAGCATCCTCCTCGTGCTTGCAGTCGCTCTGTCCCCAGGAGCCTCGAACACAGTCCCACAGGGAGGACTCCCTGCCCCCGCACTTCACCCCATCCAGCCAGATGCTCCCATTCCCCGGCCCAAATGCCGCCTCCTGCAGGGCTTCCAGGGCAGAGCCACAGCCCAGCTGCTGACACACCACCTCGGCCTCTGCCAGGCTCCAGGAGTCATCGCACACTGTGCCCCAGGAGCCATCGTGCCAGACCTCCACTCGCCCTGAGCACCGGGTGTCTCCTCCCCTGAGTCGGAGCTTCTCTTTGTCTGAAAAAGAACAGCAGCTGCACCTTGTGTTCTGGCCCCTGCTGGGAGGGAAGGAGCCAGCAGCGCGAGGGTGGGGGGGCAGCTGATGTACCTGTGCAGGGGGCAGCCACTGGACAGCTCTTGGGCCTCATTACTGCAGAAGCAGACAGAGGGGAGGTGCTAGGTCAGGAGCAGCCGGGGGTGGTCTTGCCCCCAAACAAGATCATCCGAAGCCCTGGGTTCCGTCCAAGTGTCAGATGAAAATAGCATCTTTGTAGTTAATCAAATGGGCTGAGTTACTGAGACATTGACTAAATCATAGCCTTTAACACCACCTGAAATTGTTTTATCTGTTTACTTGTTTATCACTCTCCACATTCCACAATGAATAAGACACAGACATGTGTGTACACACACACACACACACACACACACACACACTATCAAAAGTATGTCATAAGAATTTTGGGAGAGGTAACAGCATTTAAATTGATAAGGGGGGGGGTCTCACCAAGGAAATGACATTTAGTATAAAAACTTGGGGGCGCCTGGGTGGCTCAGTAGGCTAGGTGGCCAACCAGCCCAGGTCATGATCTCACAGCTTGTGAGTTCGAGCCCCACATTTGGCTCTTTGCTGACAGTTCAGAGCCTGAAGCCTGCTTCAGATTCTGTGTCTCCATCTCTCTCTGCCCCTCCCCTGCTCACATGTGTCTGTCTGTCTCTCTCAAAAATGAAATAAAAACATAAAAATTTAAAAAACAAAACAAAAACTGCATGATGAAAAGTCGCCAAGCAAGCAAAGCAGATAGAACGGCTAATGCGAGGTATTAGGATGAACAACGCCATCTGCCTGGTACAAGATTACTGAGGCATTAAAGATGGCCAGACTGCCTTCCCTTACTTCCCCCAGGCCTGGCCACCTCATGGACACAAAGAAAGCCAATATATGTACCGACTGAGTGGCAGAATGTTCCCAGAAAAAGACTGAGTGGTGGGTAGGGAACAGATCATATATGGCTTCATCAATCAGTATAGGAACTCTGAGTTTTATCTCTCAAGTTCAACAGGAAGCACCTGGAGGTTTATAAGCAAGAAACAAGATACAAAGTAATTTCAAACTTGTCTCTTACAGACGATAAGGCACTAAGATGATAGTGACAATGGAAGGCATAGAAGCATTGAGGATATATTTGCCGACAGAGCCGGCAGAACTTGCTATTATATGGGAAGTAGAGGGTGAGGAAAGTAGGGAAATGAAGGCTGACTCCGATATATTGAGCTTAAGTAACTGAGTAATGGTAGTGACTTTAACTGAAATGGGGAATACAGTGAGGAGGAAAAATCAGGAGCAGATATTGAGAAGGTGGAATCAAGCATTCTGCTTTGGGCTGAATTTGAGTGGCCCACTGATATTCAAGTGGAGATGTCAGGTAGCAAAGGACTATATGAGTTTGTATTAAGGATAGAGGTCAGCTGTGATAGTATATATTTGAAAATTGTTAGTACACAGATGTTGTTTGGGCCATGGGCCTTAGGGAGGGAGTAGAGCTAGAAGAATAGAGAGTCTGATACTGAGCCCTGACAGCCTCCGAGATCTAGAGGCTGCACACAGGAGTTATAACTCTGTAAGCATAAGAACAATGAGGCAGAATAGGAAGAACAATCAATGAGGTAGAGTGACTATCAGGAGGGGGAAAAGATGAGAAGGAAAGAGAAGTCAGCCTGTTGAATGCTGCCAAAAAATCATGAGTAATGAAGAGAGAAGAGTTTGCTACATTTCATTACCTTACCAATTCGGAGGAATGCCGAATGCTACCACTTAACTGGGATGAGTTCAGAATGGTTAAAGACAGAAAACTGTGGAGACAGTGAGTGATTACTGACCGTCCTTTTAGAAACTTGGCTGAGGAGGGGAGAGAAGAGGGATGGGCAGTAGCTAGGAAGGACTGGAGTTAAGGAAAACTCTTCAAATATTTTTCAAGATGTGAGACACTCAAGCCCACAGATACATTGATGGGAATAAACCAGGAGACAGGGAGGAAGTTGATGGTATGAGGAAAAGGGCACAACAGAAGTGTAGACCTTGACAAGACAAGTGCAGTTAGGCTCCACAGCCTGAGCGGAAGAGCTGGCTGAAGATAAGGACTAAGGCCACTGAGCCAGGAAGCCAAGTAAGTAGAGAGTGTGCACAGAGATCACAAGTGAACAGATTTGGTAAAAGGGAGACGAGAGGTTCCCAGCTGACTGCTCTAATTTCTCAGTGAGGTAAGAGGCAAGATCATGATTTGAGAATAGATCAGGTGTTGACAATGTGAGGAGAGCAGAAAATATGTAAAGTATCATTTTAAAGATAGGACAAGCCCACATATTGGAGAAGTACAGGAGTACTCGGGACACTATGGAATGCCCATTAGAGACTGTGTCTGTGAATTCTGAAGTAGACTGGCACCATGACTGTGCACCATTTTCCCACCTTTCCGTTAGTCCAGTGCAGACAAGGAGTACTTAGGTAGTTGACGTTAACCAGGTCGGGAGCTTGCCAGGTGAGGTTGACAAAGAGGAAGCAAGGGAGTTGAATAAATTAAAGGAAAATGATTACAATGCTGGATGATATTATCTCATTTGACTGAGAAAAAAATGTGCAGATATGGAGTAGGGTAGAAAAGTAAGAAAAATGGATAGGGGGAAAGACTGGGCATCTTTCCCAGATGGGAGGATGAGCAATTATTTGAAACGGAGCATCCTAGGTTAGGACCCATAAGGGTAACAGGCAGTGGCCAGAGAATGAAATAAAGAAATCAAGATTTCAGGGTGTACAGTTATTGGTGGTCCATAGCATATGCACAGGCAGACAGACTGGAAGGAAAGGTACTTGGAAATGAGGATGCCGCCTTGGCTGTGTTTAAGGGCACCGAAGGAACCTCCACTGGCTCCAGGAGTGAGACGGAGATGAACAACTTGGTGAGCGTGGTGCAGCAGTCTTCAGTGGACAAGGGGAAGTGACCAGGAGGTTAGGATGATGACAGCAACATTCACAAGCAGGGGGCAGTACTGTCTCATGGTGTGAGTTTCAAGTAGCTGGGTGTTGAGAAGTCAGAGAGAAGAGGAGTCATTGAAAGTGACAACTGAGGGCAAGGAGTATACCTCCTCCGAGTCCCAGCCCAGAGAAAAGAGTGTTTTGAGAGGAAAACAAAGAGCCTCCAGTTGATGGCCAAATTAGTGTTTCTGGGGAACAGTCAGGTATTTTGATGAGAACGTGAATGTGGGAAGGGATCACTGAGGGCATAAGGGAGTTTGAAGATGATGGGCTCCAAATTGCAGCAGGCTCTGCAGAGCGGGGTGAGGGGGACAGATTAAATACATGGTGGTTAATGAAAGGCCCAGAGGATACAGGATCAGCCATGAAGACTGGGATCCTGAGACTCCTGAGAAGGGATAAATTCAAGCAGGAAGACATGGGGACTGACTTCTCAGTTCCCCAGGATGCGGCAGCCAAGACAAACAAATTCCTCTTAAACAGGAATGTTTTCCTGGGCCCTGCCTCAGAGACATCTCTGGTTCTTCTCACCATGCCAGGGTCACCCTGTACCGCTCTCCCTCACTCCTTTCTGCTCTGACCACGATGGCGTTTTCTCAGTGTCTCAAAGACACCATTATTTCCTCCCACCTCAGTATGTACACTGACCCAAGTGATCTCTCCACCTTCTTCCTTCGAGATGCTCTTACTCAGCCTTCAGTTTCCATCTAAGTATGAGTTCTTCTTTTACCCCAATTCCACACTTCTATGCCACTTTCTACCTCTTCATGAAATTTCTGTTGAATAAGAGTTTTCAACACTGGACTATAAATTCCATGATGGTGGAGACTACATTTTCTTCTCTTCTCCATCCTCCTGCCTGTAGTATAAATTTGTGCCTACACGGAACTCAATTACTATCTACTGAGAGACGGACTGAAAAAGTAGGCTGACCGGTATCAATGCAATGCAGAGAAAATACCATCAGCTCAAGAAACAAAACAATCAGGAAGTGCCTGGGTGGCTCAGTCGGTTAAGCATCTAACTCTTGATTTTGGCTCAGGTCATGATCTCACAGTTGTGGAATAGAGCCCCAAGTCGGGCTCTGAACTGAGCATGGAGCCTGCTTAAGATTCACTCTTCCCCTCTTCCTCTGTCCCTCCCTTACTCACACGGGCACATGCACACATTCATTCATTCTCTCTCACCCTCTCTCTCCACTAAAAAAAAAAATCAGAATTGATTTTACTCTAACATGTTGGGCTTTTCCTAATTAACTATTACTAATTAATTAGCAATTGCTCAGCAAGTTTGTTAGGGTATTACTTATTCTTTCTGGTACTTTTCATGTAGACTCCTACTGGCACATGGCACAGGTTTCCTGATTTTTTCCTTTGAAACAATTTTGGAACCTGTGAATTAAATAATCATCCACACTCCATTTTACAGTCTTCTACTAAACTCATCCCTTAGATGTGAGGATACAAAGTCTCACTAACAACATTCTGCAGGACTGGGACAGACACATAGAAACAGACAGTAAGTTACCTGCACATGAGATGTAAGCTTCCTCTTCTGCAGAGCATGACTTGTGTTTCCACGGACCAGAAGGACATTGCCAGAGAGAGGAATCAGTTTCCCGACACTGGATTTGATCCACCCACCGAAGTCTAGAACCTTCCCTGGGAACCATGGAGTAGTTAATGGTACCATTGTCTCCACAGTCAAGCTGTCTACAGATGATGGACAGGGTCATGGGTGTCATGGGGCTGTGGCAGACGCTGCCCCAGGTGCCGTTGTAGAAAACTTCCAGCCACCCAGCACACTCCTGGTCCTCGCTCACCATCCTGAGGCTCAGGAAATCTAAATCGAAAGGGAATGGAGTGGGAAACAGTCCACAGTAAGCGTTCCATGCCAATGCTCTTGATTTGTTTTTCTCCGTGCCAGAGATTGTGAGCCTTCATCACTGACTCTGCTGAAGAAGCACCCACGAGATGACAAGACTGAAATTCGTCCCCCTTTTACCTGATTTTGTCTGTTTGTGTCTGTGTTTCTATTTCCACCACAATGATGTCATGGAATCTGAGCAGAGAAATGCTTGCCTGGGCACTCTACATGGAGGGAAAGCTGAATCCTGCTTCCTGACCAAACTTCTAACAGAGTTTGTGAAAGAGAGTGTGGAAAGTGGGATGGTAGGCAGAATAATCAAATAATAATAAGTGATAATAAAAGGCCCCCTCAAACATATTTACACAACATATTTACAGAATTTACACAACGTATTGTGTAAATATGTTACCTCACATGGGAAAAGAGACGGCACATATGTGATTAAGTTAAGGGTCTTGGGATGGTGAGATTAACTTGGAATAGTGTGGGTTAACCAGGTGAGCCCAAATCCAATCACATCCTTAAAAATGGGAGGACTTTTCCAGCTTCAGTCAGAAGGAAACGCGACTGTGGAAGAAGGGGGGGAATGGTCAGAGGGAGGCAATACCATCAGCCCGAAGAAAAAGAGAGGGAGCCACCTGCAAGCCAGTGAACACACATGGCCTTAAGAAACTAGAAGAGACAGGGAAAAGGAATCTCCCCTAGGGCTTCCCGAAAGAATGCTGCCCTGCTGACACCCTGACTCGAGACCAGCGAGACCCTTGCTGGACTTCTAACAAGCAAGACTGTACATTAACGAATTTGTGTGGCTTCTACCACTGTGGTAATGCATTTCAACAGCAATAGGATGTCAAGACTTTGCCACCATTGATAACTGAAGAGGGAGCCCCGCTTTCAAATGGAAACTGTAGGAAATGGCTCTATCGGGAGCTCTTGCTGCGAAGGCAGGACCCCAACCCCAGCTGCCACAGGAGGAAAAGAAAGCATCTAATCTTCACAGCTGCTAGGAAGACCGGCACTATGGCAGGAAGTTTCCTTCTCCTCTGGCCCTTCTGCAACAGGGCTCAGCCCCGGGTCCTGCAGACCCCCGCCTCCTTGCCCAACCTGCAGACAGCATGCGGGCAGACCTGAGCAGATGACCCCCGCATCTTCCTTGTGCCTACAGTCGTGCTGTCCCCAGCCCCGGGAAGGGCACTTCCAAATGTGGGACTCGTCCCCCGTGCAGTTCAGGTCGTCCAGCCAGATGCGGTCTGATCCCGCCCCGAAGTGAGCAGAGCCCGTGGCATTGAGGGCTTCTCCGCAGCCGAGCTGTCTGCAAACCACGTGGGCATCGTTCAGGTCCCAGCTGTCATCACAGACGGTGCCCCAGGAGCCCTGGTGGAGGATCTCCACTCTGCCAGCGCAGGGAGCGCCTCCGGCCACCAGGCGGAGCTGTCTGCCATCTGAGGAGAGAATCCGGTCACTGGGCCAGTTAACAGGAAATGGGAAGGGCTTTCTGGTCCCGTGGGACCCCTCACCTGAGCAGTTGGAAGCACCCTCCCATCCGGCTGCAGAGCCTGCCCATTCAGTCACAGGGTCGTTGCAATGCGGCAGTACCTGGGTCTGGTTTCCTGCAGAAACAGCAAGGTCAGAGGCTGAGTAGGGTTGAAGAACAGGAAGATGACTTAAACTAAATAGTAACCCGGTGCTGGGGTCTGAGATGAAAGCTGTTACATCAGAGTAGTGTTACCATAATTTTAGAATTCACTTCTTTATGGAAAGTGCTGCTTCTGACAAAGTCACAACTTCTGTTCCAAGCCAAGTGCTGCACTAAGAATGAATTTTTAAATGTGGGAATATATCGGGACACCTGAGTGGCTCAGTCAGTTAAATGTCCGACTCTTGATTTCGGCTCAGGTCATGATCTCACAGTGGATGGGTTCGAGCGCCTCACTGGCTCTGCGCTGGCGACGCTGAGTCTCCTTGGGGTTCTCTCTCCTCTCTCTGCCCCTCCCCCACTCACACTGTCTCTGTCTCTCTCAAAATAAATAAATAAACTTAAAAAAAATAAGTGGGAATATATCAGTACTGCTTGAAAGTGTTGAAGATCTACCAAGGCAGTGAGAATGTTGGGGGCCAGGCTCTAAGAGAAAGGACGGGCAGAGGTGAGCCACTTTCCCCTTGAGGCCATTGCCAATTCTATGACTATAGCAAAGAGGCTGAAAGGTTCAGGAGAGGTTTTGCCGGACTCACAGGGCTCTGGGAGGAAAAGAATAATTCAGCGTTGGCCAAGGAGGAGGCACCCTATTAACCAGAGGCCTTGTAGCAGAGAAGGAAAACTGAACTAAAAGCAGACTATTCCTCCCAAGGATAGATGCACAACATCTAATTATGCAATTCCTTTAAATAAGGTGATCTGTCCATCAACAGGTGCCAGGAGGAAGCAAAGTAAAATCTTATCTGAAGGATTTCTATAATTTTTTTTATCTACGATGTCTGCCAATCAAAAATACCCACGCGGGGCACCTGGGTGGCTCAGGTGATGATCTCACAGTTCGTGGGCGACGGCTCTGTGCTGACAGCCAGCTCAGAGCCAGGAGCTTGTTTCAGATTCTGTGTCTCCCTCTCTCTCTGACCCTCCCCTGCTCATGCTGTCTCTCTCTTAAAAAAAAAAATAAATATTTGTAAAAATTAAAAAGAAAAATGCCCACACAGAGGGTTGTGCCGCTGGCTGGTTCAGCCAGTAGAGCATGAGACTCTTGATCTTGAGGTCATGAGTTTGAGCCCCATGCTAGGGGTGGAGATTACATTAAAAAATTAAAATCTAAATAATAATAATAATAGGAATAACATCAATAACAACCGGGTATAAGAGAGAGGAGATTTGACAAAAATCCAGGAGGATTAAAGAGGCATTGGAAAGAAATTTACAAGGTATCAAGTTGCTGGAGTTAACCTGACAAGGAGTTTAAATTACCACAATTGAAATGTTTGGGAGGCGCCTGGGTGGCTCAGTTGGTCAAGCGTCTGACTCTTGGTTTCAGCTCAGGTCATGATCTCACAGTTGTGAGATGGAGCCATGTGTCAGGTTCTACAGCTTCTCTCTCTCTCTCTCTCTCTTTCTCTCAGGGCGCCTGGGTGGCTTAGTCAGTTGAGCCTCTGACTCTTGATTTCAGCTCATGTCATGATCTTAGTCATGAAATCGAGGCCCACATTGGGCTATGCACTGACAACATGGATCCTGCTCGGGATTCTCTCACTCCCTCTCTCTGTCCCTTCCTGCTCCCCCCCATCAAAAATAAATAAACTTAAAAAAAATGCATCTAAAAGATATATGGTATATGCTGGCATATATATTACCAAATTATCCTCCAGGAATTTTGTAGTCTTTTGCTCTTCTACTAAACTTTATTTTTCTGGGGCGCCTGGGTGGCTCAGTTGGTTAAGCATCTGACTTCGGCTCAGGTCATGATCTCACAGTTCATGGATTCAAGGCCTGTGTCAGACTCTGTGCTAACAGCTAGCTGAGAGCCTGGAGCCTGCTTCAGATTCTGTGTCTCCCTCTCTCTCTGACCCTCCCCCGCTTACACTGTCTCTCTCTCTCTCTCTCTCAGAAATAAATAAAAAAGAAATTAAAAAAAAATTTTAAATCCTTATTTTTCTACTACCCCACTACATACCACTAACACCAAATACCTTAATGTTTTAAAATCATTGTGAATATGGTAAAATAATCTCTACTTTGAAAAAAGCCAAATCCAATTTGCATTCATCCAGAATGGAATCTAATATCAATTTACCATGCTTGTACAAGATTCTCCTGATTATGGCCACAACTCAAATTGGAAGGAGATTCTACATAATACCTGGCTTGTATTCTTTAAAAAATGTCAATATCATGGGGCGCCTGGCTGACTCGGTCTGTTCAGCGTCTGACCCTTGATTTCAACTCAGGTCATGATCTTACAGTTGTGGGATTGAGTCTCGTTTTGGTCTCCATGCTGAGCATGGCACCTGCTTAAGATTCTTTCTCTCCTTCTGGACCCCTCCACCCTGCTCATACTCTCTCTCTCTGTCTCTAAAAAAAGACCAGTCAATGTTATGAAATACAAAGTGAGATTCAGAAAGTGTCCCTTATTAGAGAAGGATAAAGGGGTATGACGACTGAATGCAGCATATTACGTCAACTCTTTTTGCTGTGAAGTATGTATTTGGGACAGTTGTGAAATTCTGAATAAGGCTTATGAACTAGATAATAGAATTATAACAATGTTAATTGATCAAGAGATGAATGGATAAAGAAGATGTGTCACATATATAATGTAGTATTATTCAACCATGAGAAAGAGGGAAATTCTGTCATTTGAGACAACAGGGATCGATAGTGAGGGCATTACGCTAAATGGAATAAGTCGGAAAGAGAAAGACAGGTACTACATCATATCATTTTTATGTGGAATCTAAAAACAAAAAAAAATCATCGAAATATGGAATAGAAATCCTGTTGCCAGGGGCTCTGGGGTATGGGAAATAGGGAGAGCTTTATAAAAATGTACAGACTTCCAGTTATAAGATGAATAACTTAACAACTTCCAGTTGTAATATGCATTCTGAGAGTCTAATGCATAACACAGTTGACTATAGCTGATAATACCATATTGTATAATTGAAATTTGCTCTAAGAGTTGAACTTAAATGTTCTCACACACAAAAAGAGATAAATGGATTGTTAACTATAATGGGGGGATGGTCTCCCAACACTTATGCATATCCCATCACCACACTGTACACTTGCAACGTCTTACAATTTTGTCAGTTACACCTCAGCAAAGCTGAAATTTAAAAATATTTTTGTTTAAAAAACATGATTACATTTTGATTGAGGTGAGATTTAATCTACATATGAATTTTGAGGTAACTGACTTTGACAATACTTAGTAGTTGCAACTCATTTATATGCTTTATCTGTCCATTGCTTACATCTTCTTTAATTTCTCTTGGAGATCTTTTATATCTTTGACTAGATTTTCTCCCCAGTATTTAATGTTTTTGACCTGTTCATGAGCAGTACAGCTTTTTATGTTATTTTCTGTTTATTGATACTATTTATTAATAAAATTATTTTTGCATATATTTTGTACATAGATTCACTCTAAAATATAGCCCTGTTTTCTTTGGGTCTGTTTGTGCTCAGCAGTGTTACCGTTGGACTATAACTTCTACTAACTGTAGATTCTTTTGGGTTTTCTTGCAATCATGTAGTCTACAAGTAACTTTTGTTTCTTCCTTTCTAATTCTTATACTTAAAAATTTTTTGCCCTCTATAAACTGTTGGATAACAATGATGACAGATATTAATATCATCTCTCTCATCTCAGGGAAAAATATTTCAATATTTCACCATTAAGTGTGATATTTGCTCTGGATTTTTTTAATATGGCCTTTGCAGACTGAAGAAAGTTCCTTCTGCTTTCAGTATGCTGAGAGATGTTCTCATGCGTCCTTCTCAAAGCTTTTAAAATGCCTTTGCACATCTGATGAAAAGAGTATGTGGTTCCTTTTTTGTTTAGTTTTGTTAGTTGGTATATTTTACACTAACTTTGTATTTCTGGGACAAATTTTATCTAGTTGTGGTGCATTCATTTTTGTACATCTCTGGATTCAGCTTGCTAACGTTTTCCTCAGAAGCTCTTCAAAATGATTCATGGTTCATGAATTCGAGCCCTGCATCAAGCTCTGTGCTGACAGCTCAGAGCCTGGAGCCTGCTTCCTATTCTGTGTCTCCTCCTCTCTCTGGCTCTCTGCTGCTTGCATTCTGTCTCTCTCTCTCTCTCAAAATAAATAAACATTAAAAACATTTTTTAATAAAAAGATATAAGAAGCACTGTGTGCAAAAAAAAAAAAGTTGATAAACTGAACCTTGTTAAAGTTAAGAATTTGGCTTATTAATGAACACATTAAAGAGCAAAAATAGGGGCACCTGGGTGGCTTAGTCGGTTAAGCGTCCGACTTTCGCTTAGGTCATGATCTTGCGGTTTGTGGGTTCGAGCCCCGCGTCGGGCTCTGTGCTGACTGCAGCTCAGAGCCTGGAGCCTGCTTCAGTCTGTGTCTCCCTCTCTCTCTGACCCTCCCCTGCTCACACTGTCTCTCTCTCTCTCTCTCTCCTAGAAATAAATAAAAATATTTAAAAAAATAAAAAGTAAAAAATAAAAGAGCAAAAATAAAAGGGCAAGAGTTAAATGCTCAAAATAAATACATATTTGCACCACAAGTCATGGAAACAATTATCTGTAACATCACTATTTGTAATGATTAAGAACTGGAAATAAGACAAAACTCCACCATCAGTTGATGGATCAATGCCTGGTCACAATATCATTCAGTGGAATATATTACAATAATAAAAATGAATGAAGCACTGCTATAAATAACTCATGCATGAATCACAAACATAGTATGGAATCAAAGAAGTTAGACATAAAATGAAATATACTATATGATTTTATATGAAGTTCAAAATAGAAAAAATTATTCTACAGCATAGAAGTTAGGAGATTGGTTTTCTTCAGGCTGGCACATAGGGATAGTGATTGGTGGGGTATGAATGTAGTTTTAGGGGTGCTAATGATTTCTTTGTTAATCTGGTTGGGGTTACAAGGTATTCATGTTATTATGATTCATCGAGCTACACACTTACTACTTACATACTTTCTCTGTAAATACTCAGATATATTTAAATAATAGTGTTAATGTTGTTTTTTCTCTGTAAATACTCAGATATATTTAAATAATAGTGTTAATGTTATTTTTTAAATGTTTATTTATCTTGAGAGAGAGAGAGAGAGCACTAGCAGGGAAGGAGCTGAGAGGGGAAGAGAGAATCAGAAGCAGGCTCCACACTGTCAGCACAGAGCCCAATGCAGGGCTTGAACCTGCAAACTGCAAGATCATGTCCTGAGCCAAAGTCGAACACTCAACTGACTGGGCCATCCAGGTGCCCCATTAGTGTGGTAATTTTAAAAGATATCCTTCTTAAATCCCTTGCTTTGACCTAAAGGCAAATAACAAGGAAAAGAACCATATTTTATCATGGATTTTCTCACTTTTAAAACAATTTTTCCCCACTCTCTGCTCATAGGGGCATTTCACTGAAAGAGCATCCTGCATAGCAGTTAGCCCTTCCCTCTCTCTTACCTGAGCAGATCACAGAGGCTGTGTTTCCACGGGTACAATCAGGAATGCCCAGGGCAGTCACAGAGCAATTCCACAAGAAAGACTCAGCCCCCGAGCAGTGAAATCGAGCTTTCCAAATCTGATCACCTCCTGCCACAAAGTATGCTCCTTTTGGAGCAGAGATGGCAACGCCACAGCCAAGCTGTTTACAAACAACATTGGCATTTGCCATATTCCAGTGTGAGGCACAGAGCGCTCTCCAATATCCAGAAATATTCATCTCCACTTGTCCCTCACACTGAGGGGTGCCATTTTTCACTAGCCGGACTTCCGTGTACACTAGTAAGAGAAGACAGGGTTTCAGCCAAATCTCATGTTTTCCTTACCCCAGCAGAGTATGCAGCGAGGGTGAAGTCCTGCTCCACATCTCACCTGAACAGAAAACATGAACAGCCTTAGGGCGGCAAGCACCTCCTGGACAGCACACTCTGGGGCAGAAGCAGAGCTCGGGTTCATCCCCCTTACACTGGAATTCTTCAGGCCACACTGGTCTATCTGACTCCCTGAAGGACTTATCTCCCTGGAAAGACACAGCTTTGCCACACCCCAGCTGTGCACAGATGACCTGGGCAGTGAGGAATGTAAAGTTCTCCTCAGATACTAGAGTCCAGTCTTTTCCAGAATGCACTTCTACCAGCCCCGAGCAGGGTCCAGCCCCTCCAACTAGACGCACAACTCCTAGGAGAGGAAAAAAAAAGAAACTAAGTGTTCATGATTCTAGCTTGGCAGTTAGAAGTGACATGTCATGGACAATGGAATATGACAATGACATGTCATGGTCAGAAGCTTTTCTCTTCCCAGGCATTGGGACTGAGGAGGGGATCTAACAGTTGGTGTCAAAATGGGACATCCATGAGTGAGTTTCTGAAGATGTTATTTGGAGCAGCTGAATACTAGGAAAATACATTTTGGGTTGCTTAGAGAAGTGAACCATTCCTCATCTACAAGTCTGGGCCCAAGGAAACTGCATAATACATAGGCATTCAGACTTAAGTACGGAGGTATGAAAAGCAGAACCAACCCAGAGGGACATGGGCTATGAGACAATAGTGATGTATCAGCCACACAAGGTTAGAAAGTCATCCTGAAGCTTGCGGGGCTCAAATCCTGGTCAGCTTTCTCTCCTAGGAGTCAATCCTCAAGTGACCAAGGATAGGGAAAATCATGAGGTCTGTATCCATGAATGCATGACAACCTGTAGACAGACTGATGGTTCAAGATGAGAAACAGACATTACAACCAGTCCACAGTAATGATTTCAAATTTTATCTTTCTGATCATTTTGGGTGCAAAATATTCCATGAACTTCTAGGTGATCTACGTGGGAAAGAAGATGAGTCTGGATGTTAAGAAAGCTCAGAGATTCAGGAGAAGAAGGGTGTGGTTCTAGCCATCTCTCTTGAAATCCTAGGATATAAGAATAGCCATGTTGCAATCCATGAACCCAAGCTGTCTTTTCCATTTATCTGTATATCCTTTCATTTCCCTCATCGATGTTTTAAAAATGTTTTAATTTTTAAAAGAGTAAGCATTAAGACCAGATGCAGAAATTAGAGAGATGATTGAATTAGCTGAAAATGTCTAAATGATTTATATAAATATACTCAATGAAATATAAAGCATACTTTTACAAATTAAAAAATAAATAACCAAATGGAACTTCTAAAACTGAAAAATCCAATATCTGGAATGAAAAATTGTATAGATTAACTTAACAAGAGATTAGACACTGCAGAATACAAGAACTGTAAAGTTAAATGCAGGGCAATAGAAACACAGAGAAAAGACAGAAAAGTGATGGGGTATCTGGGTGGTTCAGTCAGTTAAGTGACTGATCTTGATCTCAGGGTTATGAGTTCAAGCCCTACATTGGGTATGAACGCTACTTAAAAAAAAAAAAAGACAGAAAAATAGTAATGGAAATGCAATGACATGTGGGTTAATATTAACCCATATTTTAAAATATGTATTTGGAGATTCAGAATAAGCAATGAGTAGGAAAAAATTTGAAGAAATAGTGGATGTAATTTTCCCAAAATTAATGAAATTTTCCAAATTATTTGAAGAAATAATGGATGTAATTTTTCCAAATTTAATGAAAACTACAAACTCACTGATCCAAGCAGCTAAACAAATTCCAAACAAGATAAACATAAAGAAAACTGCCTTGGGGCACCTGATAATGTAATTTTTGAAATCCAATCATAGAAAAAAATGTCTTTAAAAAAACCTTAAAAGGGGCACCTGGGTGGCTCAGTTGGTTAAGCATCCGACTTTGGCTCAGGTCATGATCTCACAGTCTGTGAGTTCGAGCCCCACATCGGGCTCTATGCTGTCAGCAGCCTGGAGCCTGCTTCAGTTTCTGTGTCTCCCTCTCACTGCCCATTCCCCGCTCACGGTTGGCCTCTCTCTCTCAAAAATAAACAAACATTTTAAATGTTTAAAAATATTAAAATTAAAAAAGTCTTAAAAGTAACAAAAGAAAATTGGTACATTATACAGAGGAGGATAAAAATAAGTATTACTCACTTCTTGTTAGAGGGAATGCAAGCCATATAACAATGTAGAAACATTATTAAAGTACTGGGGGGAAACTGTCAACCTGGAATTCAATTGTCTGTGAAAATGCATTTCAAAACTGAATGAAAATAAAAACGTTTTCAGATAAGTAAAAACTGATAGAATTTGAGGCCACCAGAAGTGCACTACACAAAAATGTTACAGAAAGTTCTTCAAACTAAAGGAAAATAATAACAGATGAAAATGTGGATCTACCCAATGCTATAAAGACTACTGTAAATGATAAATCTATGGGTAAATATAAAAAACTTTGTCTCATTTTCAAAATAATAGAGTAGTTAAGGCAAAAATAACAGCAATGTGTTATAAGATTTATAATATATTTATAAGTAAAATGTATAACAATTGCACAAATGACAAGAACAGGGAAATAATGTATACTGTGGTAAGGTCTTACGTTATCTATTAAGTGATATAATATCATTTGAAGATAAAACATGATTAAAGAGTAATAATTCAGCACTACGGTAAACTCTAAGAAAAACAATATATCTAAGAAACCCATAAGGTAAATAAAACAGAATACTAAAAAATACTCGAAGACTAAAACAGGAGCAAAGAATACAAAAGACAAATAGCAAGAGTTAAACTCAAGCATATCAGTAATTACATTAAGTTGAAAATTTTAAGTACTCCAAAGAAAAGCAAGATAATCATACTGAATAAAGTAGACACAACTTCCATTGCATCTCAATAAAACTGGGGGGGGGAAGTAAGACACACCATATGCTATCCACAAACAATATGTACATTAAATATATACATAGAAACATTAAAAGTCTCAGAAAAGATAAGCCATGCAAGCACTAATCAAAGAAAACTGTTTTATCTATGTTACTATCAAACAAAGTAAGACTACAAGACAAGAAATATATTCAGAAATAAGAAACATATACAAAAGAAATCATGCAATATCAAAATTAATGGGATACAGCTAAAACAGTACTTAGAAAGAAATTAGAGCCTTGATATTTCCTTGATGCATACATTTAGAAAAGAAAAACTAAATATAAATTATCTAAAATTCCATCTCAAGAATCTACAAAAATAACAGCAAATCATAACCAAAAAAACTAAGAACTAAGAACCAAAAATTAATGAAATAGAAAACAAATTCAGAATAAATAAAATCAACAAAGTTCATTGGTGATTCTTTTAAAAATAAAACTGATAATTAATCTTCTAGTAGACCTGATCAAGAAAAAATAAAATACAAAAATTAACAAAACCAGGGATGGAAAGGGGTAACCCCCTTCATTATGGATCCTATCAATATGTAAATGATGAGATATGAACAAACTTTGCCCTAATTTGAACAGTTTATTTAATAGGATGAGTCCTTGAAGAGTAACTACTTGAAAAACACAATTTATCAAAAACAGATACCAAAAGAAGTGGAAAATATAACTAGTCCTATATTTGTTAAAGAAATAGAATTCATATAATAAAAACTTCCCACAAAGAAAATTGCAAGCTTCAAATGCCAGCACTTCCACAGAGCTCAAAAAACTACAAAAAAATCAACAAAAACATCAAAAAACTACAAAAACATCTAAAAGCTCAAAAAACTACAAAAACATCAACACAGAGGAAGAAAGGGAAGGAAGAAATGAGAACAAGAATGCTAAAAACAGAAACTGTAGTGAATATATGAATTAGCATGGATTTTCAGTCCCCAACCTTCCCTCCTCAATTAATTGCATCTTCGTCCCCTTACCATGGTAATCGTACCATTCTGTACCTCAGTGCTGTAAGCCCTTCCCAATCTGCAAAGCCCCTTTCCAATCTTTCTCCCCGAACCCTCTGAAATCCCTTCTTTATTTCAAACAAGTTCCTCTATATTCTTCAGAGATCATTTTTTCTACCTCTGAATTCTCATAAACACGGTGTTTTATTTCTAACAATCTACAAGAGGCTGAAATTTCTTTTTCATACCACTTTTCTAAAATTGGGAGAAAGAATTCTCAAGAATTCATTTTAAATTAAAAAATTTGTAAAGGGCATGGTTTCCTACTCTTCTCTAGACTACATCATCACCACTTTGACTTCTCTTTACACACTAAAACATGTTCTAGAAAATATAGAAATAAGACAGGCAATAAACTTCTGACAAAGAGATTAGAAGAAAATTGAAACAACAGAAGTGCTGATGCATAGGGGCACATGTACCCCAATGTTCATAGCATCACTTTCAACAATAACCAAATCAAGGAAAGAGCCTAAATATCCATCAACTGACGAATGGATCAAGAAGATGTGGTTTATCTGCACAATGGAATACTACACGGCAATGAGAAAGAATGAAATCTGGCCGTTTGTAGCAACATGGATGGAACTCAAGGGTGTTATGCTGAGTGAAATAAGTCAGGCAGAGAAGGACAGATACCATATGTTTTCACTCATATGTGGAACAGAAAAATGTAAGAGGACCATGGGGGAGGGGGAGGGGGAAAATAGTTAAGGAGAAGGAGGGAGGCAAACCATAAGAGACTCTTAAACACGGAGAAAAACTGAGGGCTCTTTGAGCCCCGCGCCGGGCTCTGTGCTGACTGCCAGCTCAGAGCCTGGAGCCTGTTTCAGTCTGTGACTCCCTCTCTCTCTGACCCTCCCCTGCTCACGCTGTCTCTCTCTCTCTCTCCTAGAAATAAATAAAACATTTAAAAAAAAAAAAAGAAAAAAGAAAAACTGAGGGCTCATGGGGGGTGAGGGAGGGGGGAAATTGGGTAATGGGCATGAAGGAGGGCACTTGTTGGGATGAGCACTGGGTGTTATATGGAAACCAACTTGACAATAAACTGTAAAAGAAATTTTTTAGTTAAAATTAATTAAAAATTAAAGTTAATTTTTTTAATTAAAAAATTTTTTAAAAAAGAAGAAAATCGAAACAGTTCATAAAAACATGAAAAGTTGAATTAAACCGATGGTAATGGTGTTCAGGGAGTGAAAAACAAAATCAATGTTTAGATGCCGTATCGCTCTCAAACTCTTTTTATCTTATGTGCATCTTAACTGGAATTAATATCAAAAGCATCAATTTTCTTAAGATAGTAATAGAAGGTCCACCACGACACACTCCATTTTTACCCAGACACTGATTTATCAAACAAAATAAGTTGGGTCTTCCTGTAGTGCTTACACAAGTTGATCGGCACTTGATACCATGACTAGTCCATCATGACAGTAAGGAATGTTACCTGAAATGCCAGAAAACACGTTTTCTTCAGAAATCCTAACTGAAGGTAGTAAACGCAAATGCCCCTTGAAAATTATTTTTTTTAAATAATAATAAAGAGGATGGGAGGAAACTTTTGAGATGATAGATATCTCTTCTGGCACAGCCAGTGATAATGCTTTCGCAGACGTACACTTACCTCCAAACTCATCAAGTTATATACATGAAATATGTACAGTTTTCTGCGTGTCAACCATGCCTCAATAAAGCAGCCCTCAAAGAAGAAAATAATTGTGTGGTTTTTTAGAGACCTGAATTAGTATCATCAAAGATCTGCCAAAGTTACAATTTGAAAAGATCACTTTTCCAGTGGTCTTCCTCATGCGGATCAAAAATGCCAACTGGCTATGGGTTCATGCACTATTGGGCTGCTATACACCTGGCTCAATGTATTCATGTCTCTACCGGCCCCATCACTCCATCAGATGGGATGACCCTTTTTTAAGACCCAAACCTCTACCTTAGGGAATTCACTGTGGTATCTGATACTATCTTCCTCAAGTCAAGCTGTTCTGACGGCGTCAGTGACAGATATCTCATCAACCACTGTGATAATTGAAAATATCTCTGGCAAGTACTGACACCAGCCATTCACACTCTAGTTTCATTGCTTTCTTTTACTGCCTCCACCTTGGCATATGTCAAATACAATTAGACATTACTGAGCATTTATGATGTGCCCCGTTAGGATCTCCTGGCCTCATTGCCCTGAGTGTTTCCTGTGCTCCAGCTGCTATGTTGTAAATTTTAAAATTCGTATTTTCCTCCTGCTCAATGTCTTCACAAACAGGCTGTGACCAGCAAGGAGATAAGGCTGAAGCCTTCCACCAGCCCCCCTTCCTTCCCTCCCCTGACTGTGACCTAGTAACATTCAAATGCATCAATGAAATCTCCTTAGGCTTTTTGCTTGTGTATTCCACCCCAACCCCCAATAGGTCATTTAGTCACAGATCTTTACTCTTTCTTGGCCCCCCACCTGCTTGGTTGAGCCTGCCCCCCTGGCACTTCTCCCCATGGCCCTGTTGCAACATTAAGTGACTCCATCTCTCTAGGACCTGTAAGTGTAAAAAACTGTTTCCCTGCACCTCTCCCATGTCCCCTCTTTCGTCTGTACCTGACTGACCATCTCATGAAAGAAAACAAAAGAGCTACCATGATGGAACTTATTTCATCAATTGCTGGGTGGTACCTGTATGAAACATTTGACCACCTTCCTACCTTTTATGACACATCATAGAGCTCTGAATGGCCCTGTGACCCATAGGTCTGGAGCCTTCACTGTCCAGGGCCAAGCAAGTCCTTAGGCTTCCTTGAGCACCTAATATTCTAGAAGCCCCTGTGTGGCTGCAGTCTTCACCCAAATATGTGACCCTGCATTGTCAGTTATTCTGGGAATGAAACCAAGGCTGCGCCTCCTGGGGATCCCCCACCAGACCACACAGGCCTTACCTGAGCAGACTACTCCAGCATCCTTACTATGGAAAACGTCTTTGCTTCTGTGGCCATCAATATAAAAATAAAAACACTTATTGAGAGCTGATTCTGTCCCTTCACAAATAATACGTGTAAGCCAAACAAGCCCAACCCCTGATCCAAAACGAGACGCTGTGGGAGCATCAAGAGCATCTCCGCATTTCAGCTGTCTGCACACCACAACTGCAGCCTCCAGGCTCCAACCGACATCATTCACCGTGCCCCATTTTCCTCTGTATTTCATTTCCACTCGCCCCTCACAGCGATGGCTCCCATTCTTCAGCCTCAGCTCCTGAGCTGCAAGAGAGACACGTATACAGAACACAGGAGATTTTAGGAGACCATGCAGTACTATTCTGCTAAGTATGAAAAAATGCGCTCTCTGTGGGGGAGGGGCCTCTCATGTGTAGCATTTGCTGATTTCCATGTTATAAACACTCCCACGTGGTCAATTTTAAGCTACTAATGTGGCATCACTGAACATGGACTTGGGAAAAGAGGCACGCAATTATTTCTCACAAGCCAGTTAAGACTCGGCTCCATGCACACCAATGAGGACAGGCCTTCAGATGACTTTAGATGCTGCTGACCTCCCAGGAGATTTGTAGAAGGCTGGTAGGGGCCCAAATTCCTCCATCTCAGTTACAGTTCATAGCCCTGAGGTCAGTGGAGGAGTCTTCCCTTTCCTTCTCTGTCTCATAGGGAACACTCTCATCTAGCTTTAGAAGAGAGTAGAGTAAGTGGCCTCTAAAATGTCCTGATTATTCCTGCTTCCTGATATTCACGCTCTTACGTAATCCCCCCTCACACTTGAACGTGGCCTAAACTTAGTAACGTGCATCTAACAATGGAGTTTGGCGAAAGTGATGAGATGTCACTTAAAAGATCATGTTTCGAGGCACCTGGGTGGCTCAGTCGGTTAAGAGTCAGCAAGGGACAGAGGCTCTCAGTTAGACAGTCCGCCAGGAGCTGAATGCTGCCAATAACCAAGTAAATAAGTCTGGGTGGTATTCAATCTCATTCGAACCGTAAGGTGATTGCAACCTTGTGAGAGATCATGAATCAGAGAAGCCAGAAAAGCCATGCCCAGATTCCTGGCCAACAGAAATTATGAGATACTAGATAGTTTTGTTTTAAGCTTCCAAGTTTGGCAGTAATTTGTTGGACAGCAATATATTACTAATTTAGGGGTTCTCTCCAGAGTCAGAAAACAGCAGGGTGGATCAGATGGAGATTTATAGGAGTGGCTTAATTGCTTCATCCAATAAGACTTCTTCCTAAGTGACCAATTCTGTGACCTTGGTCCTACTTGCAACTGGGACCCAAACCACCTCTTTCTTGTCATACAGTTTGTTGTGCAGTAGACTAAGTTCCTGTTCTCCTGTCGGGAACACAGAAGTGGGTTTCCTGAGGCCCTAAGAAGCATCTCCATTAGCTTTGAATCGGGGTCAGCAAACGGAGAATGTTTCCCATAATATAATCAAGGTTTTGTCCCTGGGGTACCCATTCGCACTGCTCAGGTCTATATGTGACTCCATATGTTTTCACACTGGAAGTGAGAATTTACACGCTGGTGTATCAAAAAAGGAAACATCTGGGAAGATGCTGAACTTGGAAAGAATCCTAGGGTGCTAGTCTTCTCAGGAAGGCTGCCATAACAAAACACCATAGACTCAGTGACTTACACAGAAATTCATTTTGTCACAGTTCTGTAGTTTGGGAAGTCCTAGATCAAGGTGTTAGCAAGGCAGTTTTCACTCTGAGACCTCTTCTCTTGGTTTGTAAGCCACTGCACCTCACTGTGTGCTCACATGACTTTTTCTCAGTATGTGTACACAGGGAAAGATAGAGATAGAGAATTCTCTCTCTCTCTTTCTCTTCTTATAAGGCCAATAATCCTACTGGATTAGGGCTCCACCCTGTGACTTCATTTAACCCTAATTGCTTCCTAAAGACAGTGTCTCCAAAAGACAGTCACATTGGGAGCTAGGGTTTCAACATACGAATTTTGGAGGGGCACAATTCAATCCATAGCACCTGGGGAGGTCCATTCTAGGAAGGAAACAAAAATAAATGGGAAGAAGGTAAAAGAGATAGAAGAAGGGAGACACCCTATGAAAATTACTCAGTTTTTTTAAAAAGTCTGACATGAGGTAAAAGATTGAAATGGGATCCTAAAAGTATGCAAGAAACTATTATTAATAGTAACATTACCAAAATAATGATGATGATGATGATGATGACAAAAATATAATATCATTGATTGAGAGGCAGGTGCTGTGCTAACTGCTTTAAATGCAAAAAATAATAAGATAATGTTTTTGCCTTCAGGTAGCTTATATCTAGTTGGTGACACAAGCAAGTGGATGATTTCATGACTGTTAAAAATTCCAGAAGATGTTCTCAGTAATAGTACGCTTGGTTATTTGAGGCTATCTCTTCTGCTGAGAACAAATAAAAAGTGGAATAAAGCATACTAAAAATGATCTTAAAAGATTAAAGACCTGATAAGATAGAAAGGAAAAATCAGGCCAAATCTGAAGGGAAAATGGGAATTCATTGAGACACAGGAGTGTGTGATGTTTTCGCCTGGACAGAATTAGCCTATACAAGAAAATGTGGTTTTTTTCATGGCCTTTGATGATGAGGAGGCATAAATCAAATCCCAAACCCATACCCAGGTAAGACATCTAACAAAAGACAGTCTCCACAATACGCCGGGATATCAATTGAAATAGACATGTCCTTGTATAAAATTATATTTAGGGTTTTAATCTCTAGACTGTCTAGATAATATCAATCTTGCACTTGTATTAAGGTGGCCCACTACTGACTGCCATAAAATCATGGATAAAATAAGATCCTTGCAGAAAAAATTGCCCTCACGCTAGGCTTCAAATCACTTCTATAAGTAATTTGCATAAATAAAATGGCCAGTAAATTGTCAAGAATAAACAGACACAGAAAGAAACAAAGGTCCATTAACAATAACCAAGAGAGGGGCACCTGGGTGGCTCAGTAAGTTGAGTGTCGAACTGTGGCTCAGGTCACAATCTCATAGTTTGTGGGTTTGAGCCCCATGTCGGGCTCTGTGCTGACAGCTAGAGCCTGGAGCCCACTTTGGATTCTGTGTCTCCCTCTCTCTCTGTCCCTCCCCTACTCACACTCTTTCTCAAAAATAAGCATTAAAAAATATGTTTAATATGTTGACGGAGGAACAAGGGGGAGAAGAAGGGCGGAAATGGTGGGGGAAAGGGAGAGAGGCAAACCATGAGAGACTCTTGAATGCTGACAAAAACTGAGGACTGATGGATGCGGGGGGGAGGGGGGGTGGGCATGGAGGAGGGCACTTTGGGGATGAGCACTGAGTGTTATGTGGAAACTAATTTGACAATAAACTATTTGTAAAAAAAAATAAAAATAAAAATAAAAATAAAAAATAAGGTAGCTATTAAAAAATAAATAAATAAATAAATAAAATTCTGTGATGAAACCATACGATATATGAATGGAATAAAACCAGGCTTCAATAAATTTAAAAGGCAACTTAAAAAAAATATTTTTAAAAACTATAACCAAGAGAAACTACTGAAATGGTTAGATACTTTGAATATTAGATATATCAGATATAGGGTCTATAAAAACCATATATACTATATTTAAAGAAATTTAAAAAATACTCTTAAAGAATCTTCAAGGAACTAAAAAAAAATGTGTAGAAAAAAATTTTAAACCCAAAAGAACTTCTGTGGATGAAAAATATGTTTGTTGAAATTAAAAATTTTCATCAGATTAAATTCAGGTGAAAAGAATTATTGAAGCGAATAATAAGTCAGAAAAAATTATCTAGAATGCTGCACAGAAAAACAAAAGAATAAAAAATACTGAAGAGAGGATCAGAGATATAAATGGAGCAAGAAGGTTTACATGAAGTTAAAGTGAAATTGGGAAGGAAGACAGAGAGACACAGAAAGAAAGAGAATTGAGCAGAAGCAAAATTTGAAACATATTGGTTATAAATTTTCCAGAATTTAAGAAACACACTAATGCTTAAAGTAAATAAGCCCAACAAAACTCAATTAAGACATAAAAATGAATTTATCTGTAGACACATCATAGGTGTGTTGTAGACATGACTAGTGTTCAGCAATATTTCAAGTTTTCTCTGGACACATGGAAATATCAATACTTCCTTGCCTGTTTGAGGTTAGGCATGACGTTGTGATCTGCCTTATTGAATGAAGTGTGAAAAGAATGATGTGTCACACTTTCAGATAGAAATATATCAAATCTTGGGGCACCTGGGTGCTTCAGTCAGTTAAGCCTCCAACTTTGGCTCAGGTCATGATCTCGCAGTTCATGAGTCTCAGCTCAGAGCCTGGAGCCTGCTTCAGATTCTGTGTCTCCCTCTTTCTCTGCCCCTCCCCCACTCACACTCTGTCTCTCTCCAAAATAAATAAACATCAAACAAAAATTTAAAGAAATATATAAAAGCTACTATCTGCTTCTACCACAGCAAATCTTACAGTCTCATGTTAAGCGGGGCATAAGACAGTGAGGCATCCAACAACTTGAGAAGTTGAATAATTACAAGCAGAGGTCCTACCAAACTGAACAGAATGTGTAGCATAAGAATAAATAAATTTTGTTTATTTAATCTTCTGAAATTTGGGTTATATGTTACTACAACATAACCTAATCATTCCTGTTAAAATGATGAGAAATAGTAGAAACCTGACAAAGAATAAATGCTTGAAAGAATTGTATACATTACCTCCAACTGAGCAACACCTATACTAACACTTAAGCTCCCCAAAAACAAGAGCGCCAGTACAGAGTAGAATGAAGCCTTACGCGATCCAAAAGAAAAACAAATTGCCAATCTAAATTGCTATGCTCAAGAACACTTTTTTTAAAAATAAGCATCTCAGAAGTGACATCACCAAAATGGCAAAGTAGGAGACACAGGCTCTATTCCCACCACCCCACGAAATGATCAACAATCAGATAGCTATCCGTGAACAACAGCACTCTCACAAAACTCAGAAGTCCACTTGAGAAATTTCAGCAACATGAAGACTGCATATTTTGCCAGCATCATCCCACCCCTCAAGCCAGCATTGCTTAGCACACAGAAGGAACTTCCTAACTAGAAAAAGCTCCCCTCCAGCCCTACCTCTACCTAACCTGGTCCCTAGCCATTAGCCCTAGAAGCACTGCTGAGGCTCCAGCAGCACTTGCAGCCACCGCAGACCCCCTGCAGTGCTTGCTAAGATCCATGCAGTTGTCAAAGCTATGGCCTTCAGGAACCTGAGCTGGAGACATCATGCTCCGAAGACCTAGTGCTGCCACACCCCCCTCCATCACTGTACCTAGGTTACAGCATGCTATATTGTGCTTCTACTCATAGGTAAAGGTCTTCCCTTACCAAAGTCAGTCTATAATATCTGGAAGAGGTTACTTCTCCTACAATACACAGACATCTATGCAAGTCTATGGGGATCCAGAAAAAACAGGGGGAAATGATTCCACCAAAAGAATACAGTAAACCTCCGGTACATGGTCCCAAAGAAATGGAGACACAGGGATTATCCAACAAAAAATTTCAAAATACATGTTCTAAAAATGCTCAGAAACTACAGAAAAACACATATGAACATTATAATAGTATCAGGAAAACAATAAACAAACAAAATGAGAATTTCAACAGAGACAGAAAACATTAAAAAGAACCAAACAGAAATTTTGGAGCCGGAAGAATACAATTACTGAAATGAAGAAATCAATAAAGAGCTTAAATGGTAGTCTTAACAAAACAAAAGAAAGAATCAGTGAGTTAAAAGATCAATTGAAATTATCAAATCAAGATGAGCAAAAGAAAAAAGAATGAAAAGGAATGAATAAAAGCCTATCAAAAAAAAAAAAAAAAAAGAAGCCTATTCAGACTTACAGGACACCATCAAGAGAAACTACAGAGGAGTTAAGATGGTGGAGCAGCATGGAGACCCTGAGCCTGGCTCATCCCTGAAATGTAGCTAGATCAGCACCAAACCATTTTGAACCCCTAGGAAATTGACCTGAGGATGCATGCAACAATCTGTATTACTTGGGCCACACAACTCAGCACATGGCGTGGAGAGGTGAGCTGGAGGAGAGAAAAGACGTGGAGAATAGGGAGCTCTGTTTGCAGAGACAGGTCAGAGAGAGAAAGAGAAAGGGGGAGAGTGCTGTACATTGGGATCATGCAAGAAAATTACTCTCCCTAAAAGTGGCTGGAGAGAGAGAGAAAGAGTGAAAACACTCACAAGGAACTCAACAAGAAATCTGTTCCCCAAAACCATTGACAGGGAGAAAGGAGAGGGCTTCAATACTGCCAGGATTCTATAAATAGTGGAGCACAGAGTCTGAAGTTTTGGAGCTCAGTGGTGCCCTGGTGAAGAAGTAGAGCGAATTCCCAGAAGCAGGAAGTGCGGTCTGAGGGGTCTGTGTGCCACATGGGGACAAGTGGTTCCCTTGGAGTGCATTTGGTAGAGGTCATATGGCTTCCCCACAGGCAAAAGTCACATTGGATCCTGAAGAGCAGCCACAATTGCTGGTATTTTGTCCCAATACAAAGACACCAGAGTGCAGAGAAACCTGGCCCCAGATGTGTGTTGTGATTTGCCATAATCTCTGAAACTCTACCACTGTACAATCACATGAACATTCTCTGGCGGAAGCCAACGCCTAGCCATTGCTCTGTGAGACCCTCCCCCAGAGAGGTGGTGTGGATTCAAGCTGCAGGGGTCTCTGAAGTGGGGGGGTTTGAAACACAACTCCATCTGAGATAAAACTCTGGAGGGAGGTGCCACCTGGCAAGGGGACAGCTTGGACATGGACAGAGTAGAGATGGGGAGTAGACAGAGGCCTGAAACAAAGGAGAGGTGCTTGATCATGGGTCAGTGAGAGCACGAAGTTCCTGCACCAGAGACTAGGGAACTAGGTGAAGCCATTTCCACCACTCCTGTGCGCACACATGTGTGCCCGCGCAGATCCACCATAGTAAGCTAACCAACACCACCTACTGGAGAACAGAGCCATTACACCAAGCCCCACCCAACTAGGCCCTCTAAGCACATCCCGCAGAAGATCAGCTTAAGTCACTCCACCTGCTTAGTGTATGAACTAAAGAGCACTTCATACTATCAGTTCTAGGGGAAACTAGATGCAACTTCATTCAGGTTTCATTTTGTTTGCTGGTTCATTTATTTGGTCTTTTTTTTTTTTTTTTTTTGCTTCTCTTTTTTGCTTAAATTATTTCCTTTTTCTTTCTTTTCTTTATCTTTCTTGGATACAGAAATTTTTAATTTTTTACTTTATTTTTTATATTTTTAAATGTTTTATTCTATTTCACTTTATTTTATTACATTATATTATATTACTTCTTTTAATTTTTAAATTCTCTCTTACCTTTTTTTTTTCTTTCGTTTCTCTTTTTCTCTAATCTCTCAAGCTTCTTTCAACAAACAGGCCAAAACACACCAAGGATCTAGCTTCTTTCATTTGATTTTCTGTCTTATTTTTAATTTTTTTATTAATTTTTTTCTTCCTCCAAAATGACAAAATGAGGGAATTCACCTCAAAAGAAAGAACATGAAGAAATGGTAGCCAGGGACATAATCAACACAGGTATAAGTAACATGTCTGAACTAAAATTTAGAACCATGATAATAAGAATACTAGCTGCAGTTGAAAAAAGCATAGAAGACACCAAAGAATCCCTTTCTTCAGAGATAAAAGAAATAAAATCTAGCAGGCTGAAGTTTAAAATGCTATAACCAAGATACAATCTAAAATGAATGCTACGATGGCAAGGAGGGATGAAGTAGAACAGTGAGTCACCAATATGGAAGATAAAATTATGGAGAATAATGAAGCAGGGAAAAAAAGAGGGAAACAAAGACAAAGGATCACCATACAAGACTTAGAGAACTCAGTGACTTATTAAAAGAATATCATCCAAATATTAGGAGATCCAGAAGATGAAGAGAGAGAAAAAGGGGCAGAAGGCTTATGTGAGCAAATTATAGCAGAAAACTTTCCTAATCTGGGGAAGGACACAAACATCAAACTCCAAGGAGAGGACTCCCATTATAGTCAACAAAAACCAACCATCAACAAGGCACATCATAGTCAATTTCACAAAATTCACACACAAGAAAAGAATTATGAAAGCAGAAAGGGAAAAAAAATCTAACCTACAGATCAGGTTCTCAGCAAACCTACCCACAGAAACTTGGCAGGCCAAAAAGGAGTACCAGGATCTATTCAATGTGCTGAGTCAGAAAAATATACAGTCAAGAACTCTTTATCTAGGAAGGTTGTCATTCAAAATAGAAGGAGAGGGGCACCTAGGTGGCTCAGTGGGTTAAGTGTCCGACTTCAGCTCAGGTCATGATCTCACGGTTCATGGGTTTGAGCCCCGCGTTGGGCTTTGTGCTGACAGCTAGCTCAGAGCCTGGAACCTGTTTCAGATTCTGTATCTCTCTCTCTCTCTGACCCTCCTCTGCTCATGCTGTCTCTCTCTCTCTGAAATAAATAAAACATAAAAAAAGATAATAATACCACAATAGTAGGTGACTTCAACACACCACTTATAGCAATGGACAGATCATGTGAGCAGAAAATCAATAAGGGAAACAATGGCTTTGAATGACACACTAGACTGGATGAATTTAACAGAACATATATCCAGAACATTTCATCCTAAAGCAGCAGAATACACATTCTTCTCAAGTGCACATGGAATATTCTCCAGAATAGATCATATACTGGGTCACAAATCAGCCCTCAACAAGTACAAAAAGATTGAGATCGTACCTTGCATATCTTCAGACCACAATGCTATGAAACTCAAAATCAACAAGAAAAAAGATTTAGAAATATAATGAATACTTGGGAGATTAAAGAACATCCTACTAAATAATGAATGGGTTAACTAATAAATTAAAGAGGAAATTTTAAAGTACATGGAAGCCAATGAAAATGAAAACATGACAACCCCAAACCTCTGGCATGCAGCAAACGCAGTCATAAGAGGGAAGTATATAGCAATCCAGGCCTTTCTTCTAAAGAAGAAAGAAAGGTCTCAAGTATACAACCTAACCTTACACCTAAAGATCTGGAAAAAGACCAGCAAATAAAGGCCAAAAGCAGCAGAAGAAGGGAAATAATAAAGATTATAGCAGAAATCAATGATATCAAAATTTTTAAAAAACAGATCTATGAAACCAAGAACAGGTTCTTTGAAAGAATTGACAAAATTGATAAACCCCTAGTCAGATTGATCAAAAGAAAAACGAAAGAGCCCAAATAAATAAAATCATGAATAAAAGAGGAGCAATCACATCCAATACCCCAGAAATACAAACAATAATAATAATAAGAGAGTATTACAATGATATCCCCACAAACTGGGCAATATGGAAGAAATGGATAAATTCTTAGAAACATATAAACTACCAAAACTGAAACAGGAAGAAATAGAAAATTTGAACAGACCCATAACCAGTAAAGAAATGGAATCAGTAATCAATAATCTAAAAAACAAGATTCCAGGGCCAGATGGCTTTCCAGGGAAATTCTACCAAACATTTACAGAAGTAACACACATTTTTTGAAGCTGTTCCAAAACATAGAAATGGAAGGAAAACTTCAAACTCATTCAGTGAGGCCAGCATTACCTTCTTTCCAAAACTAAAGAACCCTCTGAAAAAGGAAGACTATAGACCAATTTTCCTGATGAACATAGATGCAAAAATTCTCAACAAGATAATAACCAACTGGATCCAACCATACATTAAAAGAAGTATTCACCACAACCAAGTGAAATTTATTCCTAGGATTCAGGGCTGGTTCAATATGCACAAATCAATCAATGTGATGCATCACATTAAAAAGAGAAAGTAAGAACCACACAATCCTCTCAAAAGATGCAGAAAAAACATTTGACAAAATACAGCATCCTTTCTTGATGAAAACAATCGAGAACGTAGGGACAGAAGCAATATACTTCAAGATCCTAAAGACCATATATGAAAGACCAATCGCTAATATCATCCTCAATGGGGAAAAACTGAGAGCTTTCCTCCTAAGGTCAGGGACATGACAGGGATGTCCACTCTCACTATTGACATACAACATAGTGTTGGAAGTCCTAGTCTCAGCAATCAGACAACAAAATGAAATAAAAGGCATCCAAATCAGCAAGGAGGGAGTCAAACTTCCACTCTTCACACATGACATGATACTCTATGTGGAAAACCCAAAAGGTTCCACCAAAAACTGCTAGAACTGATAAGTGAATTCAGCAAAGTTGCAAGATATGAAATCAATGTACATAAGTCAGTTGCATTCCTATACACCAATAATGAAGCAACAGAAATAAAAATCAAGGAATCAATCCCATTAACAATGGCACCAAAAACCATAAAATACCTAGGAATAAACTTAACCAAAGAGGTGAAAAATCTATACGCTGAAAACTATAGAAAGCTTATAAAAGAAATTGAAGAAGACACACACACACACACACACACACACACAGGAAAAGTATTCCATGTTCATGGATTGGAAGAACAAAAATTGTTAAAATGTCAATACTATCCAAAGCAATCTACATATTCAATGCAATCCCTATCAAAATAACACCAGCATTCTTCACAAAGCTAGAACAATCCTAAAATTTGTATGGAACCAGAAAAGACTCTGAATAGCCAAAGCTATTCTGAAAAAGAAAACCAAAGCTGGAGGCATCATAATTCCAGACTTCAAGATGTATTACAAAATTGTAATCATCAAGACAGTATGGTACTGACACAAAAACAGACACATAGATCAATTGAACAGAACAGAGAACCCAGAAATGGACCCAAAAACATATGGCCAACTAAATTTGATGAAGCAGGAAAGAATATACAAAAGAAAAGAGTCTCCTCAGCAAATGGTGTTGGGAAAAGTGGACAGCGACATGCAGAAGAATGAACCTGGACCACTTTCTTACACCAAACACAAAATAAACTCAAAATGGGGCTCCTTGGTGGCTCAGCTGGTTAAGCATCCAACTTCAGCTCAGGTAATGATCTCTCGGTTTGTGGTTTGAGATCCATGTCAGGCTCTGTGCTGACAGCTGAGAGCCTGGAACCTCCTTCAGATTCTGTGTTTCCCTCTCTCTCTGCCCCTGCCCTGCTCACACTCTGTCTCTTTCTCTCTCAAAAATAAATAAACATTAAAAGAAAAGAAATAAAAAATAAACTCAAAATGGATAAAAGACCTAAATGTCAAACAGTAAGCCATCAAAATGCTAGAGAAGAAAACAGGTAACAATCTCTGACCTCGGCTGCAGCAATTTCTTACTTGCCATGTCTCGGGAGGCAAGGGAAACAAAAGCAAAAATGAACTATTGGGACCTCACGAAGATAAAAAGCTTCTGCACAGTGAAGGAAATAATCAGCAAAACTAAAAGGCAACCAGCAGAATGGGAGAAGGTGTTTGCAAATGACGTATCAAATAAAGGGTTAGTGTCCCAAATCTATAAATAACATCAAACTCAACACCCCAAAAAAACTCCAAATAATCCAGTGAAGAAATGGGCAGGAGACATGAATAGACTCTTTTCCAAAAAAGACATCCAGATGGCTAACAGACACATGAAAAGATGCTCAACATCACTTATCATCAGGGAAATACAAATCAAACCACACTGAGATACCACCTCACACCTGTCAGAATGGCTAAAATTAATAATTCAAGCAACAACAGATGTTGGTGAGGATGCAAAGAAAAAGGAACACTTTTGTGCTGCTGGTGGAAATGCAAACTCATGCAGCCACTCTGGAAAACAGTATGGAAGTTCCTCAAAAAATTAAAAATAGAACTACCTTACAACCTAGCAATTGCACTATTAGGTATTTATCCAAAGGATACAAAAATGCTGATTCAAAGGGGCACATGCACCCCAATGTTTATAGCAGCACTAGCAACAATATCCAAAGTATGGAAAGAGCCCAAATGTTCATCGACAGATGAATGGATAAAGAAGATGTGGTATGTATATATATATACAATGTAATATTACTTAGCAAACAAAAAGAATGAACTCTTACCATTTGCAACAATGTGGATGGAACTAAGTATACTAAGTGAAATAAGTCAGAGGAAGATAAATATCATATGATTTCACTCATATCTGGAATTTAAGAAATAAAACAGATGAACATAGGAAGGGGAAGCAAAAATAAGATCAAAAGAGAAGAAAACAAACAATAAGAGACTTTAAAAAAAAATTTAATGTTTATTTTTGAGAGAGAGACAGTCTGAGCAGGGGAGGGACAGAAAGAGGGAGAGGGAGACACAGAATCTGAAGCAGGCTTTAGGCTCCGAGCTGTCAGCACAGAGCCCAATGCATGGCTCAAACTCAACAAACCAGAATTTCATGACCTGAGCCAAAGTTGGAAGCTTAACCAACTAAGCCATCCAGGTACCCCCATAAGAGATTCTTAATACAGAGAACAAGCTGAGGGTTGCTGGTGGGGTGTTTCGGCAGAGGGGATTAGATAAATGGACAATGGGCATTAAGGAGGGCACTTGTTGGGATGAGCACTGGGTGTTATGTGGAAGTGATGAATCGCTAAATTCTGTTCCTGAAATCATTATCACGCTATATGTTAACTAACTTGAATTTAAATAAATTGAAAAAAAAATTAAAAAAGGAAACTATGTACTACTCACCAGGGCCACAGAAGTAAAAGGGAGTGAGGAAGGACTAAAAAGCTTACTTAAAGAAATAATGCCTGAGAATTTCCCAAAGTGGGGAAGAAATATAGACATCCTAGTTCATAAAACTATTAGGCACTGTAAAATCTCAATCCAAAATTATCTCATCCAAGACAAACTATTATAAACCTGCCTAAAATAAAACATACAGAGAATATTTTAAAAGCAGTAAGAGAAAAAATAATTTCAATGCAAGGAAACTCATGTAAGACTAGATTCCTCAGCAGACACTTTGCAAGCCAGGAGACAATGATGTGATAGATCAAAGCACTAAAAATAAACCACTTCCAAATAATATCTTACCCAGCATGTTGTCATTCAGAAATGATGGAAAGATAAAGACTTTTGCTAACAAATAAAAGCTAAGAAAATTCATTACCGTTAGACCTGCATTACAGAAAATGTTGAAATGAGTTCTTGCAAGCTGAAATGAAAAGACTGCAGTTAGCAACATGAGAACATATGAAAATATAGAACATACTGGTAAAGCATATAGTTAGATTCAGAATACTCTAATACTATAATATAATATATTAACTACTTAACTCTAATATAAAGGCTAAAGGATAGAAGTATTAAAAATAAATATAGCTAAAATAATTTATTAATGGATACTCAATATAAAATGATGTCAGCTGTGACATCAGAAACATAAAAGGGGAAATAGGAAACAAAAGAGTTTTTGTATGAGATAGAAGTTAACTTGTTAACAGTATAAAATAGACTTTTGTGTATAAGGTGTTTTATGTAAGCTTCATGGTGACCACAAAGAGAAAACCTATAGTAGATTCACAAAAGATAAAGATAAAAGAGTCAAAGCACACTACTATGGAAAATCAATTTACAAAGTAAGGCAACAAGAGGAAGAAAGGAACAAGAAAACGATAAAACAGCCAGAAAACAATAAGATGACATTAGTAAATACCACAGATCAATAATTTATCTAAATGTAAATGGACTGCAGTCTGCAATCAAAAGCCATAGAGTAGATGAATGGATAAAAAACAAAAAGACCAGATATATGCTGTTTACAAGAGATTCACCACAGCTTTAAGTTCACACACTGAAAGTGAAAGGTTGGGAAAATATAGTGCAGGGAAATGGAAACCAAAAGAAAGCAGAGGTAGCCGTACTTATAACACACAATGTAGACTTTAGTCAAAAGCTGAAAAGAAACAAATAAGCCCATTATATAATGATAAAGTGGTCAATTCATCAAGAGGACATAACAATTGCAAATATATGCCCCCAACATTGAAGCAACTAAATATGTTGAGCAAATACTAACAGATGCAAAGGGAGAAACAGACAACAAGAAAATAATAAGTAGAGTTTTTCAATACACCATTCCAATAATGGGTGGACCATCCATGCAGAAAACAAACAAGGAAATCTTGGACTTGAACCATACTTTAAACCAAATGAATCTGAGAGATATATACAGATAATTCCATCCAACAGAAGCAGAACATATTCTTCTCAAGCACACATGGAAAATTCTTCAGAGTAAATTACATGATAGGCCAAAAAACAGCTAAAAAATTTTAAGAACATTAAAATCATAACAAGTATCTCTTTCAGTCACAATGGTATGAAACTAAATATTAATAAAAGGGAGAAAGCTGGAAATTTTACAATCATGTGGACATTAAACAACACACTTTTAAACAGTGAGTCAAAGAAAAACTCAAAAGGGAATTCAAAAAAAATCTTGAAACAAATATACATGGAAACACAACATATTAAAACCTGTGGGATATTAAAGCATTTCTAGGAGAGAAGTTTATAGAAATAAATGCTTACATTACAAAAAAACAAAGATCTCAAATTGAAAACCTAACCTTATACCTCAAGTAACTAGAAAAAAAGATGAAACAAAGCCAATGTTAGCAACAGAAAAAAGGAGATAACAAAGAACAGAAATAAATGAAATACAGATCAGATAAACAATAGAAAAGATTAACAAAAGAGCTGGTATTTTGAAAAGGTAAACAAAATTGACAAAACTTTAACTAGACTAAGAAAACAAAAGACATAAATAAACAAAATTATAAATGAAAGAGAAAACATTACAATTAATACCACAGAAAGCCCAAGGATCAAAAGAGGCTTCTATGAATAATCACACATGAATAAAATCAATGAACTACAAAATAGATAATAGAAACAGAAAATACAAAATAGATGCCTGGGGACAAACAATCCAAGACTACCAAGAAGAAGTCATGAAAAAATAGAAATTCTCGAAAGACCAAGGAAGAAGCTTTTCCTCTAAGATCAGAAACAAGACAAGGGTGCCCGTTCCCACCACCCCTATTGAAAATAGTACTGGAAATCCTAGACAGACCAATAGGGCAAGAAAAAGAAATAAAAGGCATCCAAGGAAGAAATAAAATTGTCTTAGTTTGCAGATGATATGATCTTCTATATAAAAAACCATAAAGACTACCAAAAAAAAACCTGTCAGAACTAATCAATAGATACAAAAGTTGTAGGATTAAAAATCAATATACAGAAATCAGCTGTCTATATACACATGGTCAATGAAATGTCTGATAAATAAAGAAAGCAATGGCATCAAACACAATTCCATTCAAAACAGCATCAACTACACAAAACATCAAAAACAAATCAAATACTTAGGATTAAATTAAACTAGTGAAGGTGAAAGATCTGTACACTGAAAACTATGAGGCTCTGATGAAAAACATCTATGTTGTCGATTGGAAGAATTAATATTGTTAAAATGTCCATACTGCCGACAGTCATCCAAACAATCAATGCAATCCTTATCAAAATTCCAATGACATTTTTTCAGAAAAAAAAAATCCTCAAATTTGTATGGAACCACAAAAGATCCCAAATAGCCAAAGTGATTTTGTACAAGAAGAACAAAGCTGGGGGGCACCTGGATGGTTCAGTCAGTTAAGTGTCTGACTTCAGCTCAGGTCATGATCTTGCAGTTCATGGATTCAAGATCCATGTCAGGCTCTGTGCCGACAGCTCAGAGCCTGGAGTCTGCTTTGGATTCTGTGTCATCCTCTCCCCTGCTTGTGCTCTATCTTTCTCTCTCAAAAATAAATAAACATTAAAAAAAGAAGAAGAACAAAGCTGGAGGTAGTGTGTTCCTGACTTCAAACTACCGCGAAGCTCTAGTAATCAAAACATATGCTACTTGCATGAAAACAGACACACAGACAAGTGTAACATAATAGAGAGTCCAAAAATAAACCCATGCATATATGATCAAAGAACAATGTCTTCAATAAATGATTTTAGGAAAACTGAATAACTATATGCAGCAGAATGAAACTGGACCACTATCTTACACCACTAACAAAAATTAAAACAGATGAAAGGTTTAACTGTAAGGCCCCAAACTGTAAAGTACCTAGAAGAAACATAGGGGAAAAGCTCATTTACACTGGCCTTGGCAAAGACTTTTGGAATATAACACCAAAAGTATAAGAAACAAAAGCAAATATAAATAAGTGGGAGTACATAACACTGAAAAGCTCTGCACAACAAAACGACACAATCAACAAAACAGCAACATAAGACAACAAAAGACACAATCAACAAAACAGCAACATATGTAATGGGAAAGAATACTTGCAACCATCTATCTGATAAGGGGTTAATATCCAAAATATATACAAAAGTCATATAACTCAATAGGAAGGAAGGGAGGGAGGGAGGAAAGAAAGAGAAAGAAAGAAAGAAAGAAAGGAAGGAAGGAAGGAAGGAAGGAAGGAAGGAAGGAAGGAAGGAAGGAGAGAAGAGAAAACAAGCAAATGAAAAAAATGCAATTTAAAATGAGCAGAGAACCTGAATCAACTCTTTTTTAAAATAAACATACAGGTGACCAACAGATACACAAAAAAAGTGCTCAATGTTACTAATCATTAGTGAAATGCAAATCAAAAACCACATAAGATACCACTTCACGTCTGTTAGAAGATTATCATTAAAAAGACAACAAGCACCTGGCTGGCTCAGTCGGTACAACATATGCCTCTGGATCCCAAGGTCATGAGTTAGAACCCCACACTGGGCATAGAGATTACTTAAAAAAAAAAAAAGACAATAACAAGCGTTGGTGTGGAAATGGAGAAATGTAATCCTTGTGCACTGTTGAATTGACAATATGGAAAAAAACATGGAGATTTCTCAAAAAATTAAAACTAGAACTACCATATAAGCTAACAATCCCACTTTTGAGTATTTATCAAAGGAAATGAAAACGTGATAAAGAGTTATCTGTGCTCCCATGTTCATTGCAGTATTATTCAAAATAGTCAAGATATGAAAATAACGTAAGTGTCCATTGATGAATGAATACATAAAGATGATAGGACACACACACACACACACACACACACACACACATACACAGTAATATTATTCAGCCTTGAGAAAGAAGGACATCCTGCCATTTGGGACAATATAGACAACCCTTGAAGACATTGCACAGCTGAAATAAGTTCAACAGAGAAAGAAAAATGCAGTATGATCTCACTTGTATGTAGAAATCTATAAAAGCCAAACTCCTAGAAATGAGATTAGATGGTGATTGCCAGCGGTGGCTGGTGGGAGGAATGGATAGATGTTAATCAGAGTCTACAAACTTCCAGTTATAAGATGACTAATTTCTGGGAATCCAGTGCACAGCATAGTGATTATAGGTAACAATACTGTATTATATACTTGAAAGTTGCTAAGAGAGTAGATCTGAAATGCTCCCACCATTATAAAGAAATGGTAATTATGTGAGGTGATGAAGGTGTTATCTAACATTACTGTGGTAATAATTTCAAGATATACAAGTATATCAAATCATCACATTGTACGCTTAAGCTTAAAATGTTATGTGTCAACTATATCTCTAAGGCTGGAAAAGAGATATTTAAAACCTTAGAAATATATGGAAATTAACAATGAACTCTTAAATAATTCATGAATCAAATAAAAATTATAAGAAATATTAGAAAAGATTTTATAGTGAGTGACACAAAAGCACAACATATCAATATATGTGGTAGCATCCAAAACAGTGCCTAGAAACTTATAGCACTAAATATTTAAATTATAGAATAATAATGTTCTCAAATCAAAGCTTCCACCTTAATAAACTAGAAAGAGCACAGCAAATTAAATCCAAGGAAAACAGAAGTAAAAAAAAAAAATAGAGTAAATATCAGTAAAATACAAAACAGACCCAAAATAATTGGGAAAATAAATGAAACCAAAAATTTGCTATTTGAAAATAATTAGATAATTCCTAAACATGTAGCCACACACCAAAAAGAGGGGTAAGGAGAGAAGACACAAAGTATCGATATGAGGAATAAAATAGGAAATATTACTACAGATTCTTATAGTCATTAAAATGATAATAAGGGAATATTATAAATCAACTTTATGCTTTTAACTTAGATAATGGGAACTTTCTTGAAAGACAAAAAATACCAGGGCAACTGGGTGGCTTAGTTGGTTAGGCCTTTGATTCCTGATTTCAGTCCAGGTCATGATCTCACAGTCATGAGATCAAGCCCCTCAGAGGGCTCCATGCCCAACATGGAGCTTGCTTAAGATTCTCTCTTTCCCTCTCCACTCCTTTTGTCTCTCCTCCAGTCATCCTTTTTCTCATCTCTCTCTCTCTTTAAAAAAAAAAAAAGAGAAATGTTATTTAAGAAGACTTAAGTAAATAGGGAGAGAAATCATGCCAATAAATAAGATCCTTAACAACAATGACTTGTACTTTATTGCCTTTTAACTAGTGTATGAAGTATACATACAGTGCAATTCCGGTCAAAACCCCATCATGGTTTTTCATGTAATCTGACTCACTCATTCTAAATATATGCGGGAGAGCAAAGAACCAACAAGAGTTGAAACTTTTTTCAGAAATGGGATCAGGGGCTCCTGGGCAGCTCAGTAGGTTGAGCATCCAACTTTGGCTCAGGTCATGACCTCATGGTTCATGAGTTTGAGCCCCACGTTGGGCTCTCTGCTGTCAGCATGGAATCCACTTTAGATCCTCTGTCCCCCTCTCTCTTTGCCTCTCCCTCCCCTGCTCATGTGGCCTCTCTCTCTCTCTCTCTCTCTCTTGCTCTTTCTCTCAAAAATAAACACTTTTTTAAAATTTATTTTTTAAAAAAGGAAAGAAACAGTATCAGGGACAGGGGAGCTTGCTCTATTAAATATCAAGCCTTATTGTGAAGTTTAATATTAATAAAACAGCATGGTTTTGACAATAGGATAGTTTGACCAATAGAACGTTTGTGGCCCCCACTCCAAATTCACACACTGAAGCCTTATTTCCCAGTATGATGGTATTTGGAAGTGGAGTCTTGGGGAAATAATTACATTTAGATAGTTCATGAAGGTGAAGCCCTGTGATGGGATTAGTGACATTAAAATGAAACTAGAGAGCTTGCTCTCTCTCTCTCTCTGCCATGTAAAGATATAGCAAGAAGGTAGCCATCTGCAAACCAGGAAGAAAATGCCACCAGATACCAAATCTGCCAGAACTTTGATCTTGGACTTCCAGCCTCCATAACTGTGAGAAATAAATGTGTGTTGTTTAAGCCATCGAGTCTACGGTATTTTATTATAGCAGCTTGAACTAAGATGTAATAAAAAATTTTAAACAGACAAAGGCATATGCAGAGTTAGGATATGACAAAGGAAGCATGTCAAAAAACCAAGGAAACTAAGATCAATTACATAAATGAAGATGGAAACTCATGACCAAAATGGAAAAAAATTATATTGGATTTCTACCTCTCATAATAAATAGCTACCATCTCCAGATGGATTTAGTAAACCACCTCTCAAAATTAAACTTTAAAATGCTTAGTAGAAACAGTAGCTGAATAGCTATTAAACATGAGGGTAGGGAAAGATTTCTTAGTTTGAGTATAAAAAGAAAGAAAAGATTGATAAATTTGGTTAAATTAAAATTAACGGATTTGTTCATCAAAAAACACCTAAGAAAATTAAAGTCAATTCCTAGAAACATATAACCTACCAAAACTAAAGCAGGAAGAAATAGAAAGTTTAAACAGACTAATCACCAGTAATGAAATTGAATCGATAATCAAAAACTCCCAAAAAACAAAAGTTTAGGACCAGTGGTCTTCACAGATTAATTCTACCAAACATTTAAAGAACAGTTAATACTTACTCTTCTCAAACTATTCCAAAAAATACAAAAGGAAGGCAAACTTCCATATTCATTCTATGAGGTTTGTATCATCCTGATGCCAAAATCAGATAAAGATATCACAAAGAAAAGAAGACGAAGAAGAACTTCAGGTCAGTATCTCTCATGAATATAGATGTAAAAATCCTCAGCAAAATATTAGCAAACCAAATCCAACGATACATTTAAAAAAATCATACACCACGATCAAGTGGGATTTATTCCCAGGATTCGAGGGTGGTTCACTATTTGTAAAAATATTAATATGATACGTCACATGAATTAGACAAAGGATTAAACCCATATGATCATTTCAGTAGATGCAGAAAAAGCATTTGACAAAATATAACATCCATTCATGATTAAAAAAAAAAAACTCTACCGAGGAGAGTCTAGAGGGAACATACCTCAAGATAATAAAGGCCTTATATGAAAAGCTCACACCAATATCATATTCAATGGTGAAAACCTGAGAGCTTTTCCCCTAAGGCCAGGAACAAGACAAGGCTGTCCACTGTCACCACTTTAATTCAACATAGCACTGGTAGTCCTAGAGAGCAATTAGACAACATGAAGAAATAAAAGTCATCCAAACTGATAAGGAAGAAGTAAAACTCTCACAATTTGCAGATAACATGGCACTAGATATAGAAAACCCTAAAGACTCCACCAAAAAACTACTAGAAGTCATCAATGAATTCAGTAAAGTCTCAGGATACAAAATCAATGCACAGAAATGTATTGCGTTCCTATACATTAATAATTAAGCAGCAGAAAGAGAAATTAAGAAAATAGTTCCATTTACAATTGTACCCAAAACAATAAAATATCTATGAATAAACTTAACCAGAGGGGTAAAGGACCCATACTCTGTTATTGTTAAAATGTCTATACTACCCAAAGCAACCTACAGATTTAATGCAATCCCTACCAAAATACCAACAGCATTTGTCACAGAACAGGAACAAACAATCCCAAAATATATATGACTCTACAAAAGATCCCAGATAGCCAAAGCAACCTTGAAAAAGAAAAACAAGGGGCACCTGGGTGGCTTAGTCGGTTAAGCGTCCGACTTTCGCTTGGGTCATGATCTCGCGGTTCGTGGGTTCAAGCCCCGCATCGGGCTCTGTGCTGACTGCCAGCTCAGAGCCTGGAGNTCCGACTTTCGCTTGGGTCATGATCTCGCGGTTCGTGGGTTCAAGCCCCGCATCGGGCTCTGTGCTGACTGCCAGCTCAGAGCCTGGAGCCTATTTCAGAGTCTGTGTCTCCCTCTCTCTCTGACCCTCTCCTGCTCACGCTGTCTCTCTGTCTCTCTCTCCTAGAAAAAATAAAAAATCTTAAAAAAAAAAAAAGAAAAAGAAAAACAAAACTATAGATATCACAATTCCAGATTTCAAGTTATATTACAAAGCAGTAGTAATTAAAACAGTATGGTACTGGCATAAAAACAGACACACAGATCAACAGAATAGAACAGAAAACCCAGAAATAAACCTACAATTATATGGTCAGTTAATCCTTGACAAGGGAGGAATGAATATCCGATGGGAAAAAGACAGTCTCTTCAACAAATGATTTCTGGAAAACTGGACTGCCACATGCAAAAGAATGCAACTGGACTACTTTCTTTCAACACACACACACACACACACACACATGCACACACCTCAAAATGGATTAAACACCTCAATGTGAGAGCTGAAACCTAAAAATCCTTAAAGAGAGCACAGGCAGAAATCTCTGTTGCCATAGCAACATTTTTCTAGCTGTCTCCTGAGGCAAGGGAAATAAAAGCAAAAATAAACGGTTGGGGAAACATAAAACTGTGCAGGTTTTGTGGGGGTGCAACAGAGAAACATGGCTCAAGAAACGAATCACAGCCAAGCACCAATGCTTTGTTCTACTGGCTGCAGACTTTATGGAAACCCTCCAACACATGGTATGTATTCAGTATGCTATAAAGAATATCTTCAAAGACAGAATAATAGTAATGGTAAAAGCAGCCCACCTGCAGCTTTGGTCAGTCTGTCTGAGTCTTTCCCAGTCCCGCACGACGACGGCAGCATCCCTGACGCGCAGTCGCCACTAAACTTCATATCTGCATCCATGGAGCCAAGACCTGTATCAAATCAGTCACTTTTATCAGAATCTGTATCATCTGCCCAAGTACACCTGTGGACAAAGCAATACCTGAAACCGAAGACCTGCAAGCTTCAGTATCAGATACGGCACAGCAGCCGTCTGAAGAGCAAAGCAAGTCTCTTGAAAACCCAAAACAGAAAAAGAACGGCTGTTTCACGTGCAGGAAGTAGGACTTCCTGGGTTTGAATGCCAGTGTGGCCATGTTCACTACAGTGTACACCATTACTCAGGCATGCACAATTGCTCACACGATTACAAAGCTGAGGCTGCGGAGAACATCGAAAAAGAAAACGCAGTAGCTATTGGTGAAAAGATCCAGAAGATTTGAACCCCTGCTGGAATACAAACTCCTAGGACCATCTGCAAACTAAAAATTGACTTGAAGGGTTTTTTCCTGGTCCTTGGGAATGTAGAGCAATGTACGTTGCATAGACCTTTTAATCATGCATGTCATCAGAAGAGTAGATTTTTGTTTTTCTTTTGAAAATGATTCCGGACATTTATTTCCATCACAGTTTCTGTGGCTGAAAAGACTTAAGTAAATTTTACATATATTATCCTTTTAAGATCATTTTAATTTTCATTGAGCACAGAGGGCTTTTAGAACAAACGTGGAGAACTTTTGGAGGGCTGTGATCTTTCCAGTATTAAACATTTATGCATTGATCTTGCGGTTTATTTTCTCATTGTGTGTGTATATATAGCCTTTCTCTGCAGCACGGATTTTTCTTTTGATAATGCCCATTATGGCACAACTAATTACCAGTAACTGAATGTATCTTAATCATTATGGCTGCTTCTCTTGTTTCATTAACAAAGGTTATACATGTGTCAGCATATAGTTTCTTTGTACCCACTATTTATGTCTGAATCATCTGTCACAGGAGAGTGTGTCGATGAGATTCTAAGTTTGTGTGCTTTTGAACTATTTTGAGCAAGAGAAGGAACAGCTGTGTGTCTTTCATTGGTCACTGCCAATTTCTTCCAGATTGCATTCACTGGTCTGGGTGTGTATACAATATAAATAATGATCCGGGAGTAATTGTGCTGTGTTACCCCACCCATCTGTGATTAAATATAAAGGAAAACCATAAATAAATAAACAGACAGACAAACTATTGGGACTACATCAAAATAAAAAGTGCACAGAGAAGAAAACAATCAATAAAACTAAAAGGCAACCTACTGAATGGGAGAAGGTATTTGCAAATGACATATCCAATCAAGGGTTAGTATCCAAAACATACAAAGAACTGATACGACTCAATACTCAAAAAACAAATAATCCAATAAAAATGGGCAGAAAACATAAGCAGATTATTTCTCCAAAGAAGATATACAGATGGCCAACAGACACGTGAAAAGATGTTCAACATCACTCATCATCAGGGAAATGCAAATCAAAACTACAGTGAGATATCACTTCATATCTGTCAGAATGGCTAAAACACACACACACACACACACACACACACACACATGAAACAAGTGTTGGCAAGGATGTGGAGAAAAAGGAACCCTCTAGCACTGTTGGTGGGAATACAAATTGGTGTAGCCACTGGAGAAAACAGTATGGAGTTTCCTCAAAAAAAAAATAAATAAATAGGGGCACCTGGGTGGCTCAGTGGTTAAGCATCCAACTTCAGCTCAGGTCATGATCTCACAATTTGTGAGTTCAAGCCCCACATCGGGCTCTATGCCAACAGCTCAGAGCCTGGAGACTGCTCCATATTCTGTCTTCCTCTCCCTCTCTGCTCCTCCCCTGCTCGCGCTCTGTCTCTCTCTTAAAAAAACAAAAACAAACAAACAAAAAAAACAGAAAGAAAGAAAAAAAGAAAAATAGAACTACCTTATGATGCAGGAATCATACTACTGAGTATTTACCCAAAAACATCACTGATTCAAAGGATTACATACACCTCTATGCTTATAGCAGCATTATTTACAATAGCTAAACTATGGAAGCAGCCCAAGTGTCTATGAATAGATGAATGAATAAAGAAAATGTGCTATATATATACATATATATATGCTATATATATATATATATATATATACAATAAAACATTTTCAGCTATAAGAAAGATGAAATCTTGCCATTTGCAACAACATGGATAGAGCTAGAGAGTATAACGCTGAATGAAATAAGTCAGTCAGAGAAAAACAAATACCATATGATCTCACTCATACGTGGAATTTAAGAAACAAATGAGGGTGATGGGCATGGAGGAGGGCACCTGTGGGGATGAGCACTGGGTGTTATATGGAAACCTTGACAATAAACTATTTTTTAAAAAAAGAAACAAACAAACGAGCAAAGGAAAAAAGAGGGAGAGACACCAAGAAACAGACTCTCACCTATAGAGAACAAACTGATGGTTTCCAGATGGAAGAGGGGGATGGGGGAAATAGGGATGGGAATTAAAGAGTATACTTATCATAAGAAAAAAATAAAATGATTTTTTAAGGGGGAACAAAAGGAAATGAACACCGAGGAGTACAGAAAGTTAAACAAGATAAACAAAACCTCTGTATGGAGTATGATTATGATTTTTAAAGAAAGAAGAGAAAACTCACAAATAGGGAGAAAGTTACATGTGCCACAGGGTTGGTGCCTGGCCATACTGCAGATTCAGAAAGGCCCCCGCGAGGCCCCACAAAGTATGCACACAGGTTTCAGTGAAGACAAAAGATAAAGCACCACAGGAGAAATGAAGGCAAAAACAGAGAGGCCCAGGAGCTTCTGGACACTTCGTCAAGGGTCCTTTCTCAGTTACACTGAGTGTGCTTCATCACCAGATTATGAACCACCCACATATGCCAGAGAAACCCAGGGTCAAGTCTACAGCAGAGTCTTCTATATCCCACTGATCTCCAAAGGAAACAAATCAGGCAAGGCATTGGGGGTTCAGTGGTAGAATTCTTGCCTCCCAAAAAGAAACAAATAACCTGAAGTCTTATATCTATTTTAAAAGCTGCATTTAGGGGCATGGGAGTGGCTCGGTTGGTTAAGCATCTGACTTCGGCTCAGGTCATGATCTCACAGTTTGTGAGTTTGAGCCCCCACATCAGGTTCTGCGCTGACAGCACAGAGCTGGATCCCTTTTGGAGTTGTGTCTTCCTTTCTGTGCTCCTCCCCTGCTCACACTCACTTTCTCTCTCTCAAAAATAAACTTTAAAAATTTTTAATAGAAACAATAAAATAAAATTTTGCATTTAAGGAATTAAATTGAAGGTTAATTAATAACCTTCCCACAAAGCAACAGCTAGACCCTGATGGCTTCACTAGTGAATTCAAACAGTTCAGGAAGAAATAACAGGTCCATACAAATTCTTCCAGAAAATGGAAGAATATTTTCCAACTCCTCCTACAAGGTCAGTATTAACCTGATATCAAAACCTTATAAAGATGTTATACAAAAATAATACTACAGATCAATAGCCTTCATAAATATAGATGCAAAAAATTTATAATTTTAGCAAATCAAAGTCAATAATATATTAAAAGAATAATACATCAAGACCAAATGGGGTTTCTCCTAGGAATGTCAGGTTGGTTTAATAGTCAAAATATTATTGGGGCGCCTGGGTGGCCCAATCAGTTAAGCACCTGACTTCAGCTCAGATTATGATCCCAGAGTTCCTGAGTTCAAGCCCCATCTTCTGCTCTATGCTGACAGTGCAGAGTCTACTTAGGATTCTCTCTCTCTCTCTCTCCCTCTCCCTCCCTGCTTGCACTCACTCTCTCTCTCTCAAAAAATAAAAATATTAAAGTTTAAAAATAAAAATGTATATTCAAAACACCATCAATGTAATTGATCATATTAATAGACTGTGATGGTTAATTTTATGTGTCAACTTGACTAGGCTGAGGAATGGCCAGAGAGCTGATAAAGTATTATTTCTGAGTGTGTCTGCAAGGCTGTTTCCAGAAGAGATTAGCATTTTCTTGTGACTTCGTTAAATTAACACATGTTAGGTAAAGCCCTGGGGTATCAGATGGTGAGCCACAGTTCAGACCACAAGAGAACTGAAACAGAGCTGTTTAATACTCACAAGTCCTGGAGGAAATGTACAGCGTGGGCCTTAAAGGGGCCACACAAGGAAGTCAAGACAGGGTGAGGCAGGGAGAGCACCAGGAACTGTAGCACATGCCTTTATTAGGGTCCACAGGTGGAGTGCTTTGGGGTTCCCATACTAAGGCCAGATTGATCAATGTAAAAGTGGGGTTTTTAGAAGTTTCATGTGGGAGTCTTACCTGAGGGATGTACAATGGAGGCCCTGGGAGAGTAGGAGAGATGATGCTCGCAAGGACCGATAGGAGAGTCATACCAGGAACTTTTCACATTTCTTTGTGAATCTGTGGGCTGTTATCTAGGACACGTGCTTGCAGAAGGGACTAGTATCTGTCCAAGGCCCCTGAAGACCATGGAGTCACAAAAAAATAGATGCAATATCATGGAGTCGTTTATCTAAACTCGTGTGAATTGGTGGACCAAGAAAAGATCACTCTCACCAATGCAGGTGGGCATCATCTAATCTACAGAAGGTCTGAATGGAACAGAAAGGCAGAGAAAGGGGGAATTTTCTCTCTGCTTGAGCTAGGGCATCCATCTCTTCCTGCCCTCTAACATTGGTACTCCTGGTTCTTGGGCTTTCACACTCAGACTATGGTTTTACCCTATCAGCCCCTTATTCTCAGACCTTTGGACTCAGAATGGGGTTTATACTTTTGGCTCCCCCAGCTCTTAGCATTTCAGACTTGGACTAAATTATTCCCTTGGATTTCCTGGTTCTCCAGCTTGCAGATATCAGCTTGTGAGGTCTCTTTGCCTCCATAATTATGTGAGCCAATTCTTGTCTTTGGAGAACTCTGAATGACCCAAAGACTAAAAAAGAAAAATATGATTTCCAGCTATATGACACTGTGGGAAAGGCAAAATTACAGAGAAATAGAAAGATCAGTAGCTGCTGGGGTGGGACAGTGGAAAGATGAATCAGGGGAGCAGGGAATTTGTAGGCCAGTGAAAATACTCTGTATGATATTATAATGACGGATATTTGTCATTATACATTTGTCCAAGCCCATAGAATGTACAACACCAAAAGTGAACCCTAAAGTAAACGGTGGACTTTGGAAGATTATGATGTGGCGATTTAGGCTCATTCTACATGTACCATTCTGGTGAGAGATGCAGACAATCGGAGAGGCCATACATATGTAAGGGTAAGGGGAATATGGGAAATCTCCCTCTCAATTTTGTTGTAAACCCAAAACAGCTCTAAAAAGAATCTTAAAAGAAAAACCGTATCATCATTACAATAGATGAAGAAAAAGCAGTTGACAAAACCCAACAACCAATCTTGATAAAAACTCTCAGCACTCTATAAATAGAAGGGAACTTCCTCAACCTGATAAAGGACATCAATGAAAAAACTATAGGAAATATAATTCTTAATGGTGAAAAGCTAAATACTTTCATCCTCATATGAGGAAAATGACAATGATGTCTGCTCTCAGTACTTCTATTCAACACTTTACTAGAGGTTCCATCCAGTGAAATAAGGTAATAAAGAAGAAAAAAGGCATCTAGATTAGGAAGAAAGAAGTAAAACTGTCTTTATTCACAAGCAATATGATCATCTATGTATAAAATAGAATCTACAAAAAAAAAACTTACTAGTAATAAATGGGTTTAAGCATGACTATAATATACAAGACCAATATAGAAAGGCAATTGTATCTCTATATACTAGCAATGAACAATTAGAAGTTGAGATTTTTTTCAGTTTCATTGACATATAATTGACATACAACGCTGTATAATTTTAGGGTGTACAGCCTGTGAAATGATTGCCACTATAAATTTAGGTAACATCCAGTCATTTCATACAGATACAAAAGAAAAGGGAGAAAAAAGGTTTCTTCCTTATGATGAGAACTCTTAGGATATATTCTGAGACAGTATATCCTAAGAGTTTCAAATAGACCATATTTTCAAATATACCATACGGCAGTATTAACCGTAGTCACCATGTTGTGCATTACATCCCTAGTGCTTATTTACAAGATGAAGTTTGTATCTTTGACCACTTTGACCCAATTCTGCCCCCCAACACCCACCTCTAGCAACCACAAATCTGATCTCTTTTTTTATGAGTTTGGGTTTTTGTTTAAATTAGAGTCCACATATAAGTGAGATCATACAATATATGTCTTTCATGTCTGACTTATTTCACTTAGCATAATGTTCTCAACATCCATTCATGCTGTCACAAATGACAGAATGTCCTTTTTATGGCTGAAAAATATTCCATTGGATATATATATACCACAAATCCTTTATCCATTCATTTGTCAATGGATTCTTAGGTTGTTTCCATGTCTTGGTTATTATAAATAATGCTGCTATGAACATGGGAGTGGGGGGCATACAGCTCTTTAACACAATCTTTTCTTTTCCTTTGTATATTTTCTCCGAAGTGGAAATGCTGGATCATATAGTAGGTCTAGTTTTCATGTTCTGAGGAACCACCATACTGTTTTCCATATTGGTGGCACCAATTTACATTCCTTCCAGTGGGTCACAAGGATTACATTTCTCCATATCCACAGCACTATTTGCTATATTATCTTTTTGATGATAGCCATTCTAACAGATGTGAAATGAGATTTTCTTGTGGTTTTGATTTGCATTTCCCTGATGATGAGTGACGTTGAGTAACTTCTCTTGTACCTGTTGGCCACTCATATATCTTCTTTGGAAAAATGTCTATTAGGTTCCTTGTCCATTTTTAATTGGATTATGGGGGTGTTTGCTATTGAGTTGTATAAGATGTTTATATATTTTGCTATGAACCCTTATTGGCTATATGATTTACGATTATTTTTCCCATTCCATAGGTTAGTTTTAAATTTTGCTGCCAATTAAAATTGTGAGAGCATTACATATGCTAGTTAATAGTGATTATATTAATATATAGGCATTTTTAGTATCCTCATTTTATAAAGGAAATAAAGCCAGAAGAGATTAACATCTTCAATCTCATTTAGCTAAAAGCTCTTTAGGATTTAAACCTAGGCAGTCTGGCTTCAGAAACCAAAATATCACTATGCTATTTTTCCTCCCTAAAATAAATTTAAGACTTTGAACATCAAATAATATATCAAAACATATATATTAAGGTGACATCATCAAGATGGTGACATATGTCATTCCAAAGTTCAGTCTCTCTCACAAGAGAAAACTAACACCTATCCACAGACAAGACACAACTGTGAGAATCTCAGAACATGGAGGTGAGACTGAAGCACTCCTGGACCACAGAGACTGAGGGACCAGATTAGTAGGGTAAAAGGAATGACTTTCCTTGACTATAATCCCCATTCCCACGCACAGAACTGCACTAAGAAGGCTCCCTGGAACAATGGTTTCTCCAGTAGAAAAAGAGAGCTGAAGGTGGACATCCAGATTTTCCAGCATTGCAGAACATTTCCTAGGAGTCCCACTTGGGACTCACCTCATGAAGATCACTGAGGAAATCTTTGGGATTGATCAAGGGGATTAGATAGAGATGGAGAAGGTGGGACAGGGCTTATCACAGCCAGAGCTCAGACCTTAGTGGACCACATTCCTGCTTGTAGAAGCAACCAAGCAGAGATTCCAGCAAGCAGCTCTGCCCATCTGCAAGCCCAGCTAGTGGCATAATCTGACCAGGGAGCTCAATTGGCAGTGTTGCCTGACATGGATCCCTAACCAACAGTCCACCAGCTGTGGAATGTATTCTATGGCCCCACCCAGGCAGAGAAGCAAATCATAGTCCTGCCCCACTGCTAAGCATAGTCTCCAGTCCCCTCTGACCAGAAAAACTGGCCAGACAACTCAAGCAGCCACAGAGCACATCCTACAGCCCCATTAAGGTGGCAGCCAAGCTACCAGATCTGACTAACTATTGAGCATAATCTCTAGCACCACATAACCAGGGAGCATGAACAGTGACTCCAGGCGGCCTCAGAGCACAGCCTATAATCTTGCCCAGCCACAGAGCACAGCCTGAAGACTCATTTATCAGTGGAGGATAGTCTATGGCCTTGCCCAGTGGCACAAGCTTTCTCACCCAGGAAAGTGATCCCCATCTAACTAGACGGTACAGCTGGAGACTCCATCTGACCAGATATCCCAGGCAATGATTTTTCCCAACAGCACAGCACAGCTAATGAAGCCTAACCTGTGGCCCCATGTACCTTGAAGGCATAGCCTATAGCTCCACTGGAGTGCAGAGGACAGCCTGTGGCCCCACCCAACCACAAACCCCTGCTTGTAGCCTCAATTAATGAAGAGATTAGCCAATGGCACCATCTAGTTGGGTAGCAATCTTGGACTCTACCTGAACAAGAGTAATTGTAGAGCCCAACTTGCAGTCTGATCAATCACAGAGTCCAATCAGTGACACTATCCTGTCAGAAAATACAGTCTACAAAGTCACCTGACCAAAAGTAATTGTAGAGCCCACCTGATGGTCCCACCTGACCACAGAGCATTAACCAACAGTCTTGCTCAACCAGGGAGATCACCTAGTGACCCCACTTAAAAATGGAACTCAGCTGGGGCGCCTGGGTGGCTTAGTCGGTTAAGCGTCCGACTTTCGCTTAGGTCATGATCTCACAGTTCGTGGGTTCGGGCCCCGCATCGGGCTCTGTGCTGACTGCCAGCTCAGAGCCTGGAGCCTGTTTCAGTCTGTGACTCCCTCTCTCTCTGACCCTCCCCTGCTCATGCTGTCTTTCTCTCTCTCTCTCCTAGATATAAATAAAACATTAAAAAAAAAAATGGAACTCAGCCATCATCACCCCTTCTAACCCCAGAGCATAGGCAGTGGCCTTGTCTGACTAGAGACCCCAATAGCAAGCTCCACCTTCCCATAGTTGCCACCAGCCGAGCCATCCAAAACCCCAAATTGAGCTGACTGGTAAAGGTCTTTCTCTGCCAAAGCAAATCTGAAGAGTCTGAAAGAGGAGACCACCAATTCACATGCACAGATACCAACACAAGGTTACAAGGATTACAAAGAATCAGGTAAACATAACACCACCAAAGAAAACTAATAAGGTTCTAATAACCAACAAAGAAATGGGGGACTATGAACTACCTTACAAAGAATTAAGAATAATTCTCTTAAAGAAGTTCAGTGAACTATACATAAGAACACGTAGACATACAACTAAACAAAATCACAGAAACAATATGTGACAAAGGAGAAGTCCAACAAAGAGAGGTGCCTGGGAGGCTAGTCAGTTAAGCATTTAACTCCTGGTCTCAGCTCAGGTCTTGATCTCAGGGTTGAGTTCAAGCCCCATGCAGGGCTCCATGCTGGGCATGAAGCCTACTTAAAAAAATATTTTAAAGCAAAATCTTTAATAAAAGTTAATAAAACAAAACCTTGTAAAAAAAAAAAAAGTTTCAACAAAGAAATAGAAACCATGAATATAAACCAAACAGAAGTCCTAGAGCTGAAGACTACAGTGACTGAACTGAAGAGTTCAATAGCTTCAACAACAGACTTGACCATGAGAAAGAATCAGTGAACTTGAAGATATATCATTTGAAATTACCCAGTCGGAGGAGCAAAGAGAAAACAGAATAAAAAAGAGTGAAGAAAGCCTTCGACTCATAGGACACCACGAAACAAAAGCAACAAACATATGGGCATTACAAAAATCTCAGAAGAAGAATAAGGAGACAGAAAGTCTATTTAAAGCAATAATGGCTAAAAACATCCCTATCATGACAGAGAAATGGACATCCAGACTGATGAAACCCAAAGGACCCCAAAAAGGGCTACAAGACACATTATAATTAAATTCTTAAAGCCAAATACAAAGAGAGAATTTTGAGTGCAGCAAGAGAAAACTGACTCATCATATACAAGAGAGCCCCCATAAGACTAAAAATATATTTTACAGCAGAAATTTTGCAGGCCGAGAGAGTGGGATAATATATTCAACATATTGAAAAAAACAATTGTCAATCAAAAATACTATACCTAATGAATATATCCTTTATAAATGAAGGACAGATACCTTCCCAAACAAAAACTGAAAGAGTTAATTACTGCTAGGCCTGCCTTATTTTTTTTTTTTTTGGTTTTTATTTTATTTATTTATGAAAGAGAGAGTTCACGAGAGAGGGAGAGACAGAGAGAGAGGAAGAGAGAAGATCCCAAGCAGATGCCACACCATTAATGCAAAGCCTGATGTGGGGTTCAAGCCCACAGACTGTGAGATCATGACTTGAGCCGAAATCAGGAATCAGACACCCAACCGACTGAGCCACCCAGGCACCTCACCACTAGACTTGCCTTATAAAAAATAATAAAGGTTATTCTTCAAGCTGAAATAAATGGATGCTACTTAATAGTGTAAAAATATGTGAATGTATAAAACTCACCATTAAAGGTAAATACAGTCAGATTCTCCAACATTGTAATGATGGGGTGTAAATCACTTGTAATTCTAGTTTAGAAGGTTAAAAACAATGTATTATGGATTAAGAATAACTATAACCTTGGGGTACCTGGGTGGCTCAGTTGGTTAGGCCTCCAACTCTTGGTTTCATCTCAGTCACAATCTCACGGTTCATGAATTTGAGCTCTGAATCTCTAACAGCACAGCATCTGCTTGGGTTCCTCTTTTTCTTTCCCTCTCTCTCTTTGCCTCTCCCCATGCTCTCTTTCACTCTCAAAATTAATTAATTAATTAAAAGAATAATTATAACCTCAATAGTTTTTTATTGAATACAAAATAGGAAAAAGATGTAAATTGTAATATGAATAAACTAAAATCTGAGGGGGAAGAAAAGTGTAAGCAAAAAGTTTCTGTATACTATTGAAGTTAAGTAGTTATCAGCATAAAATATGTTATTACTGTAAGATATTTTATGTAAGCCTCATGGTAATCACAAAGGAAAAGCCAATAGTATATATATAAAAGATTATGATAAAGGAGTCAAAGCATACAGCCATAAACATTCACCAAATCAAACAAGAGAGGAAGCAAAGAACAAAATGATCTATGAAACAGAAAATCATGTAATGGCAATAGTAACAAAAGATATAGAATGACTGAAAGGATTTTTTTAAAAAGCAAGATCCACTTAGCATAATGCGCTCTCGTTCCATCCACTTTGTTGCAAATGGCAAGATTTCATTCTTTTTTTGTTTGTTTGTTTTTAATATAATTTATTGTCAAATTGGCTAACACATAGTGTGTGAAGTGTGCTCTTGGTTTTCGGGCTAGATTCCTGTGGTTCATCGCTTATATACAACACCCAGTGCTCATCCCAACAAGTGCCCTCCTCAATGCCCATCACCCATTTCCCCTTCTCCCCCATACTCTCATCCACCCTCAGTTTGTTCTCTGTATTTAAGAGTTTCTTATGGTTTGCCTCCCTCCCTCTCTGTTTGCAACTATTTTTTCCCCTTCCCTTACCTCAATGTTTATAGCAGTGCTTTCAACAATAGCCAAATTATGGAAAAAGCCTAAATGTCCATAAACTGATGAATGGATAAGGAAGATGTGGTTTATATATACAATGGAATACTACTCAGCAATGAGAAAGAATGAAATTTATTTCATTCTTTCTTATTTCTCAGTAATTGTGTGTATGTATGTGTGTGTGTATCATCTTCTCTATCCATTTGTCAGTTGACGGACAAAGAGAAAGATAAATATATGATTTCACTCATATGTGAAATTGAAGAAACAAAAAAGATGAATATAGGGGAAAGGAAGGGAAAATAAGGTAAAAAGGGAGAAAGAGGAAAACCCTAAGAGACTCTTAAATATAGAAGAACAAACTGAGGGTTGCTGGAGGGGTGTTTGGTGGGGTGTTTGGTGGGGGATGAGCTAAATGGGTGATGGGCATTAAGGAGGACATTTGTTGGTATGAGCACTGGGTGTTATATGTAAGTGATGAACCACTAAATCCTACTCTTGAAATCATTATTACACTATATGTTAACTAACTTGAATTTAAATAAAATTTTAAATTTTAAAAAATAAATAAAAAATAAAAACAAAATAAGAGGCAAGATCCAATGAGGTGCTGCCTACAGGAGACTCACTTTACCTTTAAGAACACAAACTGAGTGGGTGACTCAGTCGGATACTTAACCTACTTTGGCTCAGGTCACTATCTCCTGGTTTGTGGGTTCAAGCCCCACATCAGGCTCTATGTTAAGAGTTCAGAGCCTGGGGGAGCCTGGGTGGCTCAGTGGGTTAAGTGTCCGACTTTGGCTCAGGTTATGATCTCACAGTTCACGGGTTTGAGCCCTGCATCAGGCTCTGTGCTGACAGCTCAGAGCCTGGAGCCTGCTTCGGATTCTGTGTCTCCTTCTCTCTCTGACCCTTACCTGCTCACATTCTGTCTGTCTGTCTGTCTCTCTCTCTTAAAGATGAATAAACATTAAAAATTTTTTAATTAAAAAAAAAAGAAAACAAACTGAGGAAGAGGAATGGAATAAGATACTTCAAGCAAATGGTAACCAAAAGAGAGCAAGGATAGCTATACTTAGACAAAACAGACTTTAAGCTAAAAATGGTTGAAAGAGACAAAGAGCATTATATAATAATAAAGGGGTCCATTCATCAAGATATAACAGTTGTAAATATTTATGCACTCATGCTCAAAGCATCTATTTTTTTTTAATATTTTTATTTATTTCTAGGATAGAGAGAGACAGCGTGAACAGGGGAGGGCCAGAGAGAGAGAGAGATACAGACTCTGAAACAGGCTCCAGGCTCTGAGCTGGCAGTCAGCACAGAGCCTGACACGGGGCTCGAACCCACGAACCGCGAGATCATGACCTAAGCAAAAGTCGTACGCTTAACCGACTAAGTCACCCAGGCGCCCCTCAAAGCATCTACATATATAAAGCAAATACTATAACAACTAAATAGAAGTAACCAGCAATATAATAATAGTTGGGTACTATAATACACCACTACCAACAATGTATACAGAGAATTGTCAGGTAATCAATAAGAACAAAGCAAATTTGAATAACACTGTATAAACCAAGTGGACTAACAGATATGCACAGAATATTCCATCCAACAGGAGCAGATTACATATTCTTAAGTGCACACAGAGCATTTTCTAGGATACATAATATGTTAGGCCACAAAACAAGTCTCCACAAGTTCAAGAATACAGAAATAAATTCAAATATCATTTCTGAATGCAATGGTATGAAACTAGAAAGCAACTGGAGAAAGAAAGCTAAAAAATTCACAGGTATGTGGAAATTAAACAACATGCTCCTGAACAGCCAACGGATCCAATGAAAAAAATGTCTTGGCACAAACAAAGGTGGAAACACACATACTAACATGTAGAGGATACAGGAAAAGCAGTTCTAAAAGGGACATTTATAGTGATAAATGCATATATTAAGAAAAAAGAAAGATGCCAAATTACTACACTTTGAAGAACCAGAAATGAGGAACAAATTAAGCCTAAAGATAGCAAAGGGAACATAGAAAGGGAAGCCCTTGTGCACTGCTGGTTGGAATGTAAAGTAGTAGAGCCAGTATGGAAAATAGTATGGAGGCAAAATAGAAAAAATATTAGAGCAGAAATTAATGAAATAGAGAAGAAGGAGATAATACAAAGATTAATACTAAGAGACATTTCTATGAAATGACTTTTTAGATAACAAAACGTTAGCTGGGTTAATCAGAAAAAGAAAGAGAAGACACAGATAAATAAAATTATCGATGAAAAGAGGGGATAGTACAACTGATCATAAGAGACTATATGAACAATTATATGTCAACAAACTGGACAACCCAGAAGAAATGGATAAATTCCTAGAACCATCCATCCTAATACAATTGAAGTATGAAGAAATAAAAAATCTGAACAGATCAATAATGAGTAAGAAGATTAAATTAGTCATTAAAAACCTCCCCAAACAACAACAACAATAAAGGCCAGAAACAGATGGTTTCACTGATGAATTCGACCAAACACTTAAAGAAAAATGAACACTCTTTCTTCTTAAACACTTCCATAGAACTGAAGCAGAAAGAACAAAAATCATTTTACATTATTACATTATTAGCACTAACCTGACACCAAAGCTACATAAGGACACTATAAAAAAAGAAAGTTATAGACCAATGTCCCCAGTGACCGCCATGTAAAAAGTCTCAACAAAATATTAACAAATTGAATTCAATGACACATTAAAAGGATCATCTACCATGATGGAGTGGGATTCATCAATGAGATGCAAAAACGGTTCAACACATGCAAATCAACACATGTAATACACCACATATATAGGAGGAAAGATAAAAATCATATGATCTTCTCACTAGATGTAGAAAAGGTGGAAAAATTCAACATCCTTAAATGATGAAATCTCTCCAAAAATTGGGTATATAAGAAACATACCTCAACATAATACAAGCCATATATAAGAATCCCACAGATAATATCACACTCAGTGGTGAAAGGTTGAAAGCTTTTCCTCTAAGACTAAGAACAAAACAAGGGTCACCACTCTTATTCTACATAGTAAGTCCCAACCAGAACAATCAGACAGAAAAAGAAATTAAAAAACATCCAAATCACAAAGGAAGAAGTAATAGTGTCTCCATTGCATATGGCATGATTTTACATATAGAAAATTCTAAAGACTCAACCAAAAAACTGTTATATCTAATCAATGAGTTTTGCAAAGTTGCATGATATAGTCAAAATACAGAAATCAGCTGTGTGTCTACATATGAACAATAAAATATCTAAAAAATAAATTTTAAAACTCACTTTGTTTACAATAGCATCAAAAGAATAGGATTCTTAGGAATAAACTTAACTAAGGAGGTGAAAGAGCTAGAGATTTAAAACTGTAAGACTTTGACTTAAATAAATTGAAGAAACCACAAATAAATGGGAAGATATACCATGTTTGTGTTTAGAAAAATTAATATTGTTAAACTATCCATACTACCCATAGCCATCTATGTATTCAATGCAATTCCTATCAATTCCAATCACATTTTTCATAGAAGTATAAAAAGCAATCCTAAAATTTGTATGGAACTACAAAAGACACTAAGTACTCAAAGAAATCTGAAGAACAATAAACAAAGCTGAAAGTATCACACTTCCTGATTTCAAGCTGTACTACAAAGCTATAGTATGGTACTGGCATGAAAATAGACACATGGACCAGTGGAAAAGAATCAAGAGCCTAGAAATAAACCTATGCAATACAGTCAACTAATATTTGACAAGAAAGCCAAGAATATTCAATGAGGAAAGGGTCTTCAATAGTGTTAGAAAACTAGATGTTCACATACAAAAGAATGAAACTGAACCACTATCTTACACCACTCAAAAAAAAAAAAAAAAACTCAAAATGGATTAAAGACTTAAATATGAAATCTGAAATATAAAACTCCTAGAAGAAAATATAGGGAGAAATATCCTTGACATCAGTCTTGACAATGATTTTATGGATATGGCATCAAAAACACAAGCAAAAAAAGCAAAAAGAAACAAATAACACTACATTCAACTAAAAGAGCAAAAGAAATGATCACCAAAATAAAAAGGCACATATGGAATGGGAGAAAATATTTGCAAGCCATCTATCTGATAAGAGGTTAATATCCAGAATATATAAGGAACTCATACAAAGCAATGGCAAGAAAGAAAGAGAAAGAGAATTTTAAAAAAGAATCTAACTAAACCCTAAGAGACTTAACTATAGAGAACAAATTGAGGGTTAAGGAGGGGAGGTGGGTGGAGACATGCTAAATGGATGATGGGCACTAAGGCGGGCCCTTGTGATGAACACTGGGTGTTATACATAATATAATGAATTACTAAATTCTACTCCTGAAACCAATATTACACTATATGTCAACTAACAAAACTTAATAAAAACTTGAAAAATAAATAAACAAATTTTAAACATCTAATTTAAAAAGGACAAAGAACAGGAATAGACTTTTTTCCAAAGAAGATATACAAATGGCCAACAAGTATGTGAAAAGGTGCTCAACATCAGTAATCATCAGGGAAACGCAAATCAAAATGACAATGAGAAAACCATGACCTCATGCTCCCTAGAATGGCTGTTATCAAAAAGACAGGAGATAATAAATGTTGGTGAGAATGGGGAGAAAGGGAAGTCTTTGTGCACTGTTGGTGGGAATGTAAATTAGTGCAGCCACTATGGAAAACAGCATGGAGGTTCTTCAAAAAATTAAAAATAGAACTACCATATTATCCAAAAATCCCGCTTTGGGTATATAGCTGAAGAAATGAAATCATGATTTTGAAAAGACATCTCCACTCCTATGGTCACTTCACATTATTCACAACAGCTAAGACATGGAAACAACCGAAGTGTCCATCAGTGGTTGAAAGGGTAATGACTGAGGGTTGCTAGAGGGGAGGTTGGGGGGGGGGGATGGGTTAAATGGATGATGGGCATTAAGGAGGGCACTTGCTGGGGTAAGCACGGGGTATCAAATATAAGAGGTGAATCACTGGGTTCTCCTCCTGAAGCCAAGACTACACTGTATGTTAACTAACTTGAATTCAAATTAAAAAAAAAAACAACCCATAGTTGATACCACTCTTAACTATTAAATTTTACTTTAGTTAACTTCATTTTTCTACGTCACTAAAAATTCCCAATAAACGTTTTTCATAATGAAAAAAAAGATAATGAAAATGTGACATAGATATACATGATGGAACATGTATATACATTTCATTTCATAAAAATGAAAGAAATTCTACCATTTGGAAAAACATGGATGGACTTTTGAGGGAATCATGCTAATTGAAATAAGTCAGACAGAGAAAGATAAATACCATATGACCTCACTTATATGGGGAATCTAAAAAAAGAAAAACCAAACTCAGAAAGAAGACAGTAGATTGGTGGTTGGCAGGGATGGGGGCCAGGGTTGGAAGGAATCACAGAATGGGTGAAAGGGACAATGAAGGGTCAAAGGGTACAAACTTCCAGTTATAACATGAATAAGTTCTGGGCATGTGATGTATAATGTACAGCATGGAGACTATAGTTAGTGACACTGGATTTTATACTTGAAAATTGTTAAAACAGTAGATCTTAACAGTAACTATGTGATACAATAGACATGTTAACTAGCTTTATTGTCATAAACATATTTCAATATATATGTATTTCAGATCATCACATTGTGTGCCTTACACTGACACAAGGTTATACACCAATTATATCTAAAGAAAGCTGGGAAAAGTAGAAAAAAATATAATAAAAAAAACTTTTGAAGATGCAACATAATATTAACAGAATAATAGAAATAGGAACTAGAATATATTTTTCAGACTTCAATAGTTGAAATAAAGAACTTAGGGACACCTGGGTGACTCATTCGGTTAGGTGTCCAACTCTTGGTTTCAGCTCAGGTCATGATCTCTCAGTTTGTGAGATCGGTCCCCACATCAGGCTCTGTGCTGACAGTGTGGAGCTGGCTCACCCTCTCTCTCTGACCCTCCCCTGCTCACTCTCTGTCTCTCTCAAAATAAATAAATAGACATTTTTAAAGAAACAACTTAAATGATACTATAGAAGGGTAACATATACTAAACATGTATGCATTCATGGATCCACATGATGTATTATATATTATTATTAGTGCCAAAAATTGTAAGCAATATCCAAAAAATAAAATTATAATAAATAATTTCATGTCCAGAATGCATGGCCTCAGTTTAAATTTTACTTCATTAAGAAAGACTTCTCTGTGTCTCTCAGCTAGATTATATAACCCTGGTTGTATCCCCACTCATGGCACTTAGCAAAGTTTATTATAAATTCGTGTTTTGATGCCCAGCCTCACTGAACTATCAGCTTCATGGGCCAGGGAACATTTCATTCATCCCCACTAGGATCTCAGTACCTACTGAACTGCAAAGGGGATACATAGACTTAACATTCCACCAGCCCATCTTAAACATTTGTGGAATTAAAGTCTAAATAAAACTGAAAAAGATGTAATGGAAAGGCCATGGTATAATTTATTATGGTGTTAAGCATTCAAATCAGTGAGAAAAGGAAAAAAACATAATTCAGGACATAATACTGGAAAAAATAAAAATAAAGTTAGATATTATTCTATATCATTTGGTTAAATAGCTAGTATTGACATATTTAAATGTATTTATGAAATTATTAGAATAAAGATGAAATAATATCTTTGAAACTGAAGCAGAAAAGAACTTTCTTAACAAGTCTCTACAAGCAGAAACCAAAGAGAGAGAGAAAAATATATTTATATATATATTTGACCATTAACATTAGAAACTTCCATGCATCTAACAACATAGGAATGGAGTGCCTGGGTGGCTCAGTTGGTTAAGCATCCAACTCTTGATTTTGGCTCAGGTCATGCGTGATCTCATGGTTTGTGAGATCAAGTCCTGCACTAGACTCTGCACTAACAGCACGGAGCCTGCTTGGGATTCTCTCTCTCCCTCTCTCTCTGCTCCTTTCCCATTCATGTGCACTGTCTCTACCTTTCTCTCTCTCTCTCTCTAAAAATAAACACTGGGGTGCCTGGGTGCCTCAGCAGGTTGGGCGTCTGACTTCAGCTCAGGTTGTGATCTTGCAGTCCATGAGTTTGAGCCCTGCATCAGGCTCTGTGCTGACAGCTCAGAGCCTGGAGACTGCTTCTGGTTCTGTGTCTCCCTCTCTCTCTGCCCCTCTTTGGCTCACACTCTGCCTGTCTCCCCTCCAAAAACAAATAAAACATTTTTTTTAATTTTAATGAAGACAAAAGTAATAAAAATTAAAACATAGGAATAATACAATGAAAACAGTAAACTGGGGGAAATATTTGCAGCCTATAAGTGGAAAAATCCAATAAGGACAATGACTGTGGACCCAAGTAAACAGGGAAAGGGTTAACATTAGGCAGAGAGATAAGGGAGCCTCAGAGGCAGACTGCAGCTGCAAGTGGGAGGCTGAAGAAGCAGCAGGGTTTGGGGAGGAAAAAAGGAAAAATGTATTCTTGACCCACGTGAGCGAGGTCATCAGTGGAGTCTCACAAACTTTCTGATAAAGTTCCAATAAAAAGTCAGGGACAGAAATCTTCAGTGGCTACCCAGCTGGGACCTCTCTCACTCTTAAGAGCTTTATACTTTCCCTCAGTAAATTCTATGGCTCTGCTCACTCTCTGTTGTACGCAAGATTCATTCCTTGACTCTGTGAGACAAGCGCCAGAATCTCTTCCACCCTCTTTCAACACAAGTTGCTTCGGTTCAAATCTTGCCCCTACTACTTACACCTGTCTCACCTTGGGCAAATGATTTAACTTTGTTTCACCTCAGTTTTAGGATCTATTTTTTGAGACAGAAACATTGTTTGCCTTGTACGGTTGTTGTAACTCAAATGAGTTCATGAAAGTGAATCCAGCGTGGGGCGCCTAGGTGGCTTGGTCAGTTGAGTGTCCAACTTCAACCCAGGTCATGAAATCGTGGTTCATGAGTTCAAGTCCCATGTCAGGCTCTGTGCTGACAGCTCAGAGCCTGGAGCCTGCTTTGGATTCTGTCTGTCTGTGTCTCTCTCTCTCTCTCTCTGTTCCTCCCCTACTTGTACTCTGTCTTTTTCTCTCTCTCAAGAATAAGTAAAAAATTTTTTTAAAAGGAGTGAGTGCAGTATAAGTATCTGGTGCTGGTAGTAATAATAATTGTCGTAGTCATAGTGGTAGTAACAGGATAAAGAGTTCCAATCTAAATCATGACAAACATCCCAAGTTTAAAAAAGCAGAGGTCATTAGCAAGTAATTCACAAATGAAGGATTAAATTGGCTCATATGTACCAGTTTTCGCTTACAAAACTGGTCAATTTCTTTTTAAGTTCATGTATTTATTTTGAGAAAGAGAGAGAGCATGAGCAGAAGAGGAGGAGAGAGAGGGAGAGAGAAGGAGAGAGAGAATCCCAGGCAGGCTCTATGCCATCAGCTCAGATCCAACATGGGGCTTGAACTAATGAACCATGAAATCTTGACCTGAGCCAAAATCAAGGGCCCGATGCTCAACCAATTGAGCCACCCAGGTACCCCAAAACTGGCCAAGTTTTTAAAACTTGATAAATAGCCAATGTTGGTGGGGAAATACAGAAATTAACACTTGTATACAATGTTAGTGAGAATAACATTTAGTGCAAACATTTCCAGCAAGCAATTGATCTTTGTGTATCAAAAGTTTTGAAGGTATTTACAGATTATAAAACAGTAATTCTGCTCCTAGAATGGTATTGAGAAAGACGATCATGAAGTGATTTACACTTAAATATAAGGAAGTTCAGAACAACATTTTCATAATGGCCAAAACACTGAAAACAGAGGGGCCAAGATGGTGGAACAGCATGGAAGTTTTTTCTGTGTCTCCCATCCAGGTATACAGCCAGATCAATACTAAACCATCCTGCACACATAGAAAATTGATTTAAAGATTAACACAACAATCTGCACAACCTGAACCACAGAACTCGGTAGGTACGCAGTGCAGGGAGGTGATGTGAGGGAGAGAGAAGCCATGGAGGGCAGGCTGCTTTTTTTGTTTGTGGACAGAGAACAGAGATGGGGGGAGAGTATGGGAAAATCACCCTCCCCCAAAAGCACTTTGAGAGAAAGTGGGAAAGTGGAAACAGACGCAGGGACTGAACAAAAAAAGGAGAAAGGAGAAAGCAGAGGGTTAAATTCCATTAAGACTCTAGAAATGGGGGGAGTGCAAAAAAAAAAAATAAAAAAAAAAAAAAAAAAAAAAAAAAAAGGGGGGAGTGCAGAGCCTGAAACTCTGCAGCTCAAGACATTACTGTGCTCTGTGGGAAGGGCAAAACCCCATGAGCAGACAGGAAGGTCTGGGGGTCCTCAGGCCACACAGGGAGAGGTGGTTCCCCTGCTGGGAGGACATTTGGTAGAGGCTATATAGCCANAGAAAGTGGGAAAGTGGAAACAGACGCAGGGACTGAACAAAAAAAGGAGAAAGGAGAAAGCAGAGGGTTAAATTCCATTAAGACTCTAGAAATGGAAAAAAAAAAAAAAAAAAAAATAAAAAAAAAAAAAAAAAAAAAAAGAAATGGGGGGAGTGCAGAGCCTGAAACTCTGCAGCTCAATACCTGGTGGTGCTCTGTGGGAAGGGCAAATCCCCATGAGCAGACAGGAAGGTCTGGGGGTCCTCAGGCCACACAGGGAGAGGTGGTTCCCCTGCTGGGAGGACATTTGGTAGAGGCTATATAGCCACCCCACAGCCAAAAGTCCCAACAGACCCCAGAGAACAACCACATTCACTGATGCTGGAACAAGGATGTTAAGGGGGAAGCTTGGTGCCAGATACATGTTGTGATTTTCCATAATCCCTGAAACACTGCTGCTACATGATCGTGTGGACTTTTTCTGGGGCAGGCTGGCACCCAGCCACAGTCTCTGGGCATCAGCAGCAGCACAGTCCTGCAAACATTTCTGGGGGATGGCTGGCACTTGCTCAGTGAGATCCTCCCCTAAAAGGTCTGAGCAGGTCAAAGCCGCAGTCCCTCAGAAGCGAAGGGTTGGGAAACACAGCCACATGTGAGATAAAACTCAGGAGGAAAGTGCTGCCTGGCAACCCCACGGCTTGGTCATGGACAGTGTAAAAGCGGGGAGTGGACAGAAGCCAGAAACAAAGGGCAGGTGTGTGATTGCTGATCGGGGAGAACAGAGTTCTGATACTAGAGACTGGGTATCTGGGTGACACCATTTTCACTCCCCCTGCGCATGTGCATACACACCTACAAGCACCACAACAATCCACCCCAATAAGCGAAGAAGCACCATCCAGTGGAGAATGGAACTGTTACACTAAGCGGGGCCAACCTTGCTCTTCAGAAACACCACAAGTCTCTCCACCTGCTAGTTTACAGACTATGAAGTACTTCATAGTTTGACTTCTGGGGGAAAACGATGTAATTTTAATCATATTTCAGTCTGATTGCTGGTCCATCTATTCAATTCTTTTCTTTTTCTTGAATACAGAAAGAAAAAATTTATTTTTATTTTCAATTTTATTAAAAATACTTTTCTTTAATTTTTTCCACTATATTTTTTACTTTTTTGTAAATTTTGCAAATTCTATTTTATTCCCATCATTTCATTTATTTTATTTCATTGTATTCATTTTTTCAAATTTTCTAACTTTTTCCCCTTTTTTCTTTCTTTTCTTATCTTTCCCTTTTTTATCTAATCTAACAAAGCTCCTTTCAACAACCACACCAAAACATCAGACCTAGGATCTAGCATCATTTATTTGCATTTTTTGTGTGTTGTTTTTAATTTTTTAATTTTAATTAATTTTAACCTTACTAATTCCTCTTCTTCCTTCAAAATGATGAGACAAAGGTATTCACCCCAAAAGTAAGAGCAGGAAGAAATGACAGCCAGGGACTTAATCAACACAGATACAAGCAAGATGTCTTAACCAGAATTTAGAATCACAATCATAAGAATACTAGCTGGGGATAAAAACAGATTGGAATCCCTTTCTGTGGAGATAAAAAGAAGAAAAAGCTAGCCCGGCTGAAATAAAAAATGCTATAACTGAGCTGCAATCTCGAATAGATGCCATTGTGGCAAGAATGGATGAGGCAGAGCAGCAAATCAATGATATGGAGGACAAACTTATGGAAAATAGTGAAGCAGAGAAAAAGAGGGAGTCTATGGCAAAAGAGCATGATTTAAGAATTAGAGAAATCATTGATTCATTAAAAAGGAACATCAGAATAATAGGGGCTCAAAAGATGAAGAGATAAAAAGGGGTAGAAGGGTTATGTGAGCAAATCATAGCAAAAAACTTTCATAACCTGGGGAAAGACACAGACATCAAAATCCAGGAAGCACAGAGGACTTCCATTAGATTAAAAAAAAACCGACCATCAACAAGGCACATCATAGTCAAATTCACAAAATACTCAGGCAAGGAAAGAATCATGAAAATAGCAAGGGAAAAAAGTCCTTAACCTACAACAGAAGACAGATCGGGTTTGCAGCAGACTTATCCACAGAAACTTCACAGGCCAGAAAGGAGTGGCAGGATATATTCAATGTGCTGAATCAGAAAAATATGTAGTCAAGAATCCTTTATCAAGCAGGGCTGTCATTCAAAATAGGAGGAGACATAAAAAATTTCCCAAACAAAAATTAAAGGAGTTTGCGACCAGTAAACCAGCCCTGCAAGATATTTTAAAGGGGACTCTCTGAGGGGAGAAAAGATGGGGGTGTGGGGAGAAAAGAAAGAAAAGACCAAAAGCAGCAAAGACTAGAAAGGACTAGAGAACACCACCAGAAACTCCAATTCTACAGGCTACCTAATGGCAATAAATTCATATCTTTCAGTACTCACTCTAAATGTCAATGGACTAAATGCTCCAATCAAAAGACATACAGTAACAGAATGGATAAGAAAACAAGATCCATCTATATGCTGTTTACAAGAGACCCACTTTAGACCTAAAGACACCTTCAGATTGAAAGTAAGAGGATGGAGAATCATATATCATGCCAATCATCGACAAAAGAAAGCTGGAGTAGCCGTACTTCTATCAGACAATCTAGATTTTAAAATACTGTAACAAGAGATGAAGAAGGGTATTATATTATAATTAAAGGGTCTATCCACCAAGAAGACCTAGTAATTATAAACATTTATGCTCCACATGTAAAGCACCCAAATATATAAATCAATTAATCACAAACATAAAGAAACTCATTGATAATAATACCACAATAGTAGGGGACTTCAACTTCAACCCCACTTACAGCAATGGACAGATCATCTAAACAGAAAATTAACAAGGAAACAATGGCTCTGAATGACACACTGAACCAGATGGACTTAACAGATATATTCAAAACATTTCATCCTAAAGCAGTGGAATATACATTCTTCTACAGAGCACATGGAATGTTCTCCAGAATAGATCACACACTGGGACACAAATCAGCCCTCAACAAGTACAAAAAGATCGAGATCATACCATGCATATTTTCGGACCACAATGCTGTGAAACTCAAAACCAACCACAAGAAAAAATGTGGAAAGATAACAAATACTTGGAGACTAAAGACCATCTTACTAAAGAATGAATGGGCTAACCAAGAAGTTAAAGAGGAAATTAAAAAGTGCATGCAAGCCTATGAAAATAATAATACTACAGCCCAAAACCTTTGGGACACAGCAAAGGTGGTCATAGAAGAAAATACATAGCAATCCAGCCCTTCCTAAAGAAGGAAGAAAGGTCTCAGATACACAACCTAACCTTACATCTTAAATAGCTGGAAAAAGAACAGCAAATAAAACCCAAAACCAGAAGAAGACAGGAAATAAAGATTAGAGCAGAAATCAATGCTATTGAGACAAAAAACAAAAAACCAACCCACAGTAGAACAGATCAATGAAACCAGAAGCTTGTTCTTTGAAAGAATTAACAAAATTGATAAACCCCTAGCCAGTTTGATCATAAAGAAAAAGGAAAGGACCCAAATCAATAAAATCAAGAATGAAAGAGGAGATATCACAACCAACATAGCAGAAAGACAAAGAATAATAAAAGAATACTATGAGCAATTATACGCCAAAAAAATGGGCAATCTGTAAGAAATAGACAAATTCCTAGAAACATATAAACCACCAAAACTGAAACAGGAAGAAATAAAAAATTTGAACAGACCCATAACCAGTAAAGAAATCAAATTAGTCATCAAAACTCTCCCAAAAAAACAGGAGTCCAGAGCCAGATGGCTTTCCGGGGGAATTCTACCAAACATTTAAAGAAGAGTTAACACCTATTCTCTTGGGAGCTGTTCCAAAAAATATAAATGGAAGGAAAACTTCCAAACTCTTTCTATGAAACCAGCATTATCTTGATTCCAAAACCAGACAAAGATCCCACTAAAAATAGGAGAACTATAAGCCAATTTCCTTGATGAACATGGATGCAGAAATCCTCAACAAGAGATTAGCCAACGGAATCCAACAATACATTAAAAAAATTATTCACCACAACCAAGTGGGATTTATGCCTGAGATGCAGGGGTGTTTCAATACCCGCAAAACAATCAATGGTTTTCATCACACCAATGAAACTAAAGACAAGAACCACATGATCAGCTCAATAGATGCAGAGAAAGCATTTGACAAAATACAGTATCCTTTCTTGATAAAAACCCTCAAGAAAGTAGGGATAGAAGAATCATACCTTGAGATAATAAAAGCCATATATGAAAGACCCAATGCTAATATCATCCTCGATTGGGAAAAACTGAGAGCTTTCCCCTAAGGTCAGGAACAAGACAGGAATGTCCACTTTCACCACTGTTATTGGAAGTCTTAGCCTCAGCAATCAGACAACACAAAGGAATAAAAGGCATCCAAATCAGCCAGGAGGAGGTCAAACTTTTGCTCTTTGCAGATGACATGATACTCTATATGGAAAACACAAAAGATTCCACACACAAAAAAACTGCTAGAACTGAGCTATGAATTCAGCAAAGTTGCAGGATATAAAATCAATACACAGAAATCAGTTGTATTCCTATATACCAATAACCAAGTAACAGAAAGAGAAATCAAGGAATTGATCCCATTTACAATTACACCAAAAAACCATAAAATATCTAGGAATAAATCTAACCAAAGAGGTGAAAAATCTATATGCTGAAAACTATAGAAAGCTTATGAAAAAAAATTGAAGAAGACACCAAAAAAAATGGAGAAATATTCCATGCTCCTGGATAGGAAGAACAAAAATTGTGAAAATGTCAATACTACCCAAAGCCATCTACATATTCAATGCAATCCCTGTCAAAATAACACCCACATTCTTCACAGACCTAGAACAAACAATCCTAAAATTTGTATGGAACCAGAAAAGACCCCAAATAGCCAAAGCAATCTTGAAAAAGAAAACCAAAGCAGGAGGCATCACAATCCCAGACTTCAAGCTATATTACAAAGCTGTAATCATCAAGATAGTACGATACTGGCACAAAAATAGATACTCAGATCAATGGAACAGAATAAAGAACCCAGAAATAGACCCACAAATCTATGGCTAACTAATCTTTGATGAAGCAGGAAAGAATATCCAATGGAATAAAGACAGTCTCTTCAACAAGAGGTGCTGGGAAAACTAGACAGCGACATGCAGAAAAATGAACCTGGACCACTTTCTTACACCATACACAAAAACAAACTCAAACTGGATGAAAGACCTAAATGTAAGACAGGAAGCCATCAAAATCCTCCAGGAGAAAGCAAGCAAAAACTTCTTTGACCTTGGCCACAGCAACTTCTTACTCAACAAGGGAGGCAGGGGAAACAAAAGCAAAAATGAACTATTGGGACCTCATCAAAATAAAAAGCTTCTGCACAACGCAGGAAACAATCAGCAAAACTAAAAGGCAACTGAAGGAATATGAGAAGATATGTGCAAACAACATATCTGATAAAGGGTTCGTATCCAAAATCTATAAAGAACTTATCAAACTCAACACCCAAAAAACAAATAATCCAATGAAGAAATGGGCAAAAGACATGAATAGACACTTCCCCAAACAGGACAGCCAGATGGCCAACCGATACATGAAAAAATGCTCAACATCACTCATCATCAGGGAAATACAATTCAAAACCACAAGGAGATACCACCTCACACCTGTCAGAGTGGCTAACATTCAGGACTCAGGCAACAACAGATGTTGGTGGAGAACAAGGCTCTCTTTTGCACTACTGGTGGGAATGCAAACTGGCGCAGCCACTCTGGAAAACAGTATGGAGGTTCCTCAAAAAATGAAAAATAGAACTTCCCTACAACTCAGCAATTGCACTACTAGGTATTTATCCAAGAGACACAGGTGTGCTGTTTCGAATGGGCACATGCACCCCAATGTTTATAGCAGCACTATCAACAATAGCCAAAGTATGGAAAGAGCCCAAATGTCCACTGACAGACGAATGGATAAAGAAGATGTGGTGTACATGTATATGTTGCTGGGTATTACCCAGCAATCAAAAAGAATGAAATCTTGCCATTGACAACAACATGGATGGAACTAGAGGGTACTATGCTAAGTGAAATTAGTCAGAGAAAGATAAATATCATATGACTTCCCTCATATGAGAATGTTAAGATACAAAACAGATGAACATAAGGGAAGGGAAGCAAAAATAATATAAAAACAGGGAGGGGGATGAAACATAAGAGACTCTTAAATATGGAGAACAGAGGATTACTGGAGGGGTTGTGGGAAGGCGGGTAGGGTAAGTCGGTAAGGGGCATTAGGGAATCTACTCCTGAAATAAATCATTGTTGCACTATATGCTAACTAACTTGGATGTAAACTTTTTTAAAACTTTAAATATTTAGGGGGGCTCCTGGGTGGCTTAGTCGGTTAAGCGTCCGACTTTCGCTTGGGTCATGATCTCGTGGTTCGTGGGTTCAAGCCCCGCGTCAGGCTCTGTGCTGACTGCCAGCTCAGAGCCTGGAGCCTGTTTCAGAGTCTGTGACTCCCTCTCTCTCTGACCCTCCCCTGCTCACGCTGTCTCTCTCTCTCCTAGAAATAAATAAAACATTTAAAAAAAATTTTAAAAAAACACACAAAAAACTTTAAATATTTAGTCTCAAAGAAAAAACCCACACTGAAAACAACTAAATGCCCAAAAAAGGTAATTAGGTGAGTATATTGCATTCCAGTCATATAATAAAATAATTAGAAGTAATTAAAATTTTCCATATTACCCCTGTAACAGTCTACATTTTTGTAATACTACCATAAAAGATTTTAACCGTGTAAAATAGGAAGATACCCAAAATATATTGTTAACTTTTTTAAAAAGTTTACAAAATAATAAATACTGAATTATGCAGTCTTTGAGAATCTATGTTTCTGTGTATAATGGAATAATATGTGTTTCAAAGAATAATCTTCTGCCAATGCCCATCATGGATTTCACAGTGGAGACTCCTGTAACGTGTGCCCAACTCAGAAATGATCAAGTGCTCAGAAAGGTGAGGACTATTGTTTTACACAGAGCAAGACCAATGTTGTACGAAGTGGAATAAATTTTTAGTAGGACAACACTGAATGGTGGCGTTTCTGGGAAGATAAAAAGAGCACTTGCTTTGGTGAAATGTTCTTGCAACTTAAGTTACAACTGAGGAAACGTCCCATAGTCTTCCCAGCAAGAAGAGGGGGTCTCTTATCAGAACACTCATCGCCTCTCCCCCTCTTGGGACCAAAACTCATATCTGCACTTCAGAGTCCTCAAGAGAAGAATTTTCGCTAGCATCCGGCCAACACTCATGGAGCAGAAACTTGGAGGGTTGGGGTCTCCCCAGGAGAGTCAGGGAGGGACTGAGAGACTCAGCTCTAGGAAGAAGGCAATGAGCACCGAGAGGAGTCAGAACTAGAAGAAGGCTCAGCCTTGACCAGTACCCAAATTTGAAAGAGTGGCCTCCTCCAGCCTGAAGGCTAGATTTTTTGCAGCCCTACCCCTGACGCCTGCAGTCCTATGAGTCAAAGGCACAGTGGAAAGCAGCCTTCAGAGAGGGACAGAAGAGAGCAGGAGAGAGAAAATGAACCCTGTAGGGAGTAGTGTTTCAAACCCTGTTCACACTAAATGAACCCTGTAGGGAGTGTTTCAAAAAGGACCAGTCCAGGATCCCGCCAAGTCAGGAAATGATTCACGAGGATGGGGGTGGGGACCCAGAAGACTTACTGTAACATGCTATGCATGGGCTACTCTCTATTAACAAGAGACCTCCTGTTATGGCTGCAGGTCCCTCTGCTCTAGAAGAGATGCTTGATAGGAGGTGAGGCCAGCAGGCAAAGCCTCTCTGAGAGCCCCGTGCTTGGCAAACACTGCAGACAAGCAGCAAGAAGGCCGAAAGACTGAAGGAGGGGAGCAGGTGCGAGATTATCTACGATCTGGTTACCTACAGCTGATGTGACTCTCCAGCAGTGTGGGTACTGTGTGCTTCACAGACTAACAGGCTCAGTCACTTCTCAGTTGCCCTGTTCCTCTCCAGCGGACAGCTTGCTCCCGCTGCTCAGACCCCCCTCACCCCCACTCCACACGTGCACACACACAAGCACATGGCCTGCAGGCACACAAACCTATAAAACATAGAAATCTGGAGGGGGCGGCCTCTGCAAAGCAGGCAAGTGGCGTGTGCCAGCAGCAGCCCCGAGACACAGCTGATCCTTCTCACACACAAGGAGCCACCAGGACTAACCAGATGATCCCTGAAAACAAAGGGGACATCGGAGAGGACTGTCACGGATTCATCTCAGTCTGGGCCCAATATCACTTCTCTGAAACATCTGCCACCATAACCAGTTGACCCCACGTCGAAGAACCAACATTCAGGGGCACCTGGGTGGCTCAGTTGGTTAAGGGTCCGACTTCGGCTCAGGTCATGATCTCATGGTTAGTGAGTTCGAGCCCTGCATCAGGCTCTGTGCTGACAGCTCAGAGCCTGGAGCGTGCTTGGGTTCTGTGTCTCTCTCTTTCTCTGCCCCTCTCCCCTACTCACTCTCTGTCTCTATATCTCTCTCAAAAATAAATAACATAAAAAAATAAGGAGAACCAACATTCAGTCAGTGTGGTCCCTTTTTGGTCAAAAACACATGATTTACATTGAGACTCTGGCTCCCTGACTCCAGAAACCTTTCCCTTCACCAGGGTGTCTACTCACTTACTGTTGAGCCCAGGAAACTCTCACCTGGAGCAGCCACCATGATGCTGAGGAGAAAACAGAGGCCCTGAAGAGGGAAATTCGAAGCCATCCAGACTCACATGTCATCAAAGTCACAGTCCCAGCTGCAAGAAGATATCAGGATACCAACAAAGGTCTACAGTAATGGGAGGGGAGTATATAAACACACCCTCTGACATCCTCCCTACTGAGAACCAATAGAGAGACACTTTACCATCTAAGATGCCATCGGAGACCTCACCTGCCACTTTCTGAAGCTCAAACACCAATTAGATTCTGAATCTCCAAAATCTCCTTATATGAACATGGCCTTTTGACATCATGCTTCCTTAGGTCTCTGAGAACTAGGCCCCCATGATGGGGGCTGGGATTAAAAAAAAAAAAAGTTGCATCAAAAAGTACCAGTGGCTTTCTCTCCCACGAGGGTCTTGGCTGATCGCTGCAGAGTGAGATCTTTCAGGGTCAGGGTGCTGCAATCGGTTACCGTTTGGCCCGTGAGAGGAAGTCTTTGGTTCAGTCAGGCATTGTCCTTCCCTGTGACTTAGCTCATGGCCGAAGCAGAAAATCACAAGGAGGTTCGAAGTTTAAGAACAATCATCAGGCCAGCAGAAAATGAGGACAAGCAGCATAGGAATCACAGGTGACTGTGGAGGGCTGGCGTGGGAATCAGGAAGTGGGGACGTATGATTATTGGTCTTTCTTCCCTTCTCAGAATGATCTGGAGACTGGGGACCTGGAGCACAGAGGGGCTCATAATAACAAGGGGCTTCAACAGAACCGACTTCTCCCCCTTAGGGATCTTTCGTGACCTTTAAAACCCTGCTGCCCAGACTACACGTCACCTGGGGCTAAAGTCTCCTTTACCATGACAAGGAGGGGCTATAATCAGTATTTACAGACCTGATCTTCTCTCTGCGCAGCTGCCTCAGGCCAGCAGTCCTGCCCGAGAGCCGGGCCAGGGCTCAAGTCTCACAGAGGCCACAGCCTCTTTGTCCCCTGCCACCCCTTCTTTCTCCCAAACCAGTCCCTGGGCATCCCTCACTTCCTCATTTGCTCCAGCGAAATGATTGATCCACTTGTACCATTTTTCTTCCTGCATCAACAGCCCCCCCGACCTACACACACACACACACACACACACACACACACACACTTTTGGAATCGCTCTAAAGTCATAGCTGGGTGTCGTGTGAAGTTTAACCCTGAATCCATCTTAGCCTTGCTCTCTCTAATACATGCATTCACTCTCTTCCCATTTTTAACGGTTTTACTGTTAGTGACACCAGAGAAAGAAACAAGGGGAGACAGAAGGAAAATCACTCATAAGGTGGGAGTGCTCACTGAGGTAATATTTGTGAGCTACTGTGCACGACACGTAACATACCAGCAGCGAGCACTGACTAAAGCGACTCTACACCATCACATATTCACACTGCGCCGCGGGCTAGGAGTAGTCCAACCAACAGGACAGACACTATCCATGCCCTCCTGGGGTTTACAGTCTAGCTGGCGGTCAAGGTGTTACACAGAGTAAGTTTATAGGAAATTGTTTAACAACAGATGCACAAAATCTCTAAAGAAAAAAAGATGTACCATGCGTAATGAGAGGTTACAACATGGAGGCGGCTGTGGGGAAGCCAGCTCCCACCAGGGGCAGCTTCTCTTTGGAAGAGCTATTTCGGCTGACACAAACGAAGGAGTTGGAGTTTACAAGGAAACTCAGGTCCCTCAACTCAATGATACTCATGGCCCCTCCCTGGACCCTGGCATTCCTGGTAACCAGGCCCTTTCAGAATTTTTACATATTGAAATTTTTGTTCTTTGAGTTCTTGTTCTCATTTCAATCACACGTGTCCTTGAACTCATCAGCACCTCTCCTCCCTTAGATCTCTTGCTATACTTGAGATCAAAAGCACCAAGGGTCGGAGAAAGAAAGTTTAGATCACCAAGAGACGTATTTGAGTTGACTGAGGCATAAAAATCTAGAGCCAGGCCCCAGCGGGTTAGGAGTTTGAAAGAACGAAACTGATATTATTGAATTGTGGGGAACGGTGAACCAGAGCAAGGGGGACAGTGATGCTACCATTTTCTTCAAATGATTAAAATACCACGAGGAGCAATGCCATGTAACTGGCCCTCTATTTTCATGTTTTATTGTGAAACATAACTTCCCATAGACCAATGCTTGGGTGCAGTAATGGGAGTGGACATTCAGGAAGCTCCAGCCAGTAGGAGCCTAAAATAAGGGAGATAACCCATCAAACAGGTAGAGGCAGAAACTGCTAGAAAGGACACAGACAGCTGTAAAATCTGTACAGCTTGTCCAGAAAAAAAAAAAAAAAAGATAACCCCTGGAAATCTATCCAGTGGAAGAAAAATTGCAAACTACCTCTTTACAACTTGCAGAATAACAGCAGAAAGAAGTCAGTCAAGGTCATCCACTGATACTACTTACTATCAATTGGTGCACTGTTAGGAGAAGCTCTCCCTTCATCCATCTGCCAGGCATCAAAGCAAAAAAAAAAAAAAAAAAAAAGGAATATTTCTGTCAAGCAGGGTTTCAAATTCACTGCTTCTCTTCTCTTCAGCATTATTTGATGCTATTTCAAAATCACACAGAATCTTTCACCCCAGTGAACAATTTGATAACTCAGCCCTTGTGCTCTAGCTCACACTCCATTGATTTATTTTGCTTCATCCTCCCTGTCACCCAGAGTACGAAGGGGACACAAATATTGTACTCACTCTGTTCAAAGAGTCCTCTTTACATCAAATCCAAGTTTCATCAGCTCAGTACCCCTTATGCAAATAGTTCCAAATCTCGGGCCCATCGCTGGTTGTCTCCGGCTCCAGCGTCCGTCGGTCAATGTAGCAGGTGGTCAGCCTACGTCCTCTGGGACTGAACAGTGACTTCCCGCACCACCACTCCTGAGATCCTATTCTAGCTGGATCCCTCTGCAACACTCCACTGCTCCCCACAGCTGCCTCTCAATCTTCACTAAGTGGCGTTCACTGTTAGTAACCCAGGACCCTCTGGAGCCACTGAGCCAGGCCTGCAAGGGCTCACTGTCAAGACTGGGTCAAAGGCAGAAAGACCCACAGGTGGTGGGACCGCAGTGCCAGGCTTTCCTCTCCCACTGGCCCACAGAGTTTCAGGGTGGGCCCTAACACCTTCACTTCCATCCAGCATAGAAAGTCCCAGTTAGCCCACCTCCACGTTTCAACCATTTTTCCTTGGCAACCACTTTTTCTACACTCGGTAAGAAGAGTATAGGAAGGTTACAACAACACACTGGTAAAAGTGAGCATTCTCAGGGCTTCATCAAGATTCCTGCTCAGAGTCAGTTCACATCTTGGATGGCATACACAGGGTCCACACGGCCCTCAGAACATTCTGCTTCTTACATACTTCTGTGGAGTAGGCAGCACCTCTGTGAGGCCCATTTCCTCATGTGGTTCCTCAAGGAATTGAGATCTATAAACAGGAGCAGAGAGACGGGTCTTGAGCTGAGAGAAAACGACTCTGTTCTTGGGGATGAGAGGGATGAACAAATCCTGGTGCTGCTGCTAACACTTGTAGGGAAGGGAGAAGAGAATTTATTAAATCCTCGTCTGGTAACGTTATTTCTCTCGGTGAAACAGAAGACAAAAACTACTGGAAGGAAGGAAGTGGTTAATAAAAGGTTTAGAGAGAGAACCGAGGCTGCAATTGCCCCTGATGGGAATGAAAGAGAAACTCAAATTGCATCATTTCATTTATCTGTCAGAACACAGATCTTCCAGAGTTAAGAACCCAGAAATCCACCTGTTGACAGACAAATACAAAATGGACTGAAAAGGCCTGGAGCAACTTACTGAGTCACTGGGTATGGAAGCTGGGACCAGCCACTGCTGGGGGTCTATCCATTGACCCCTCAGCTGTTCTGGCCTGGTTCCATTCTCTTCTACTGCAGACTGAGTCTATCCCTTTTGAATCCCAACAGACAAAGGGGTCTCTTCTTCCAGTTGCAGTTTGACAAACCCAGAAGAGGACACTGGATGGCCTGGCTCAAGGCTTATGTCCATCTCTGAACCAGGAGCTACGGAGAACTACTCTCCCTGGCTCAGCCTGCCTGGGATGTTCAGGCTTTGGAGCACGTTACCGAAAGTTCAGAGGAGCAAGAAAAGGCAAGGGAATGGTTAGGGGCATTCTGTGCACAATGAAATGTCAAAGTTATTCTTTTGGTTCCTGGACCCACTTATTACAGGGGTTTAGGGGGTTGGAGGCATCCGACATAACCCAGAGCAATTCTCTGATGCCAACCAGCAGGTGTCTAAGAATTCAACTCAATCGAGTGGTTAAGCGTCAGACTCTGGTCCAGGTCATGATGTCATGGTTTGTGAGCTCGAGCCCCACGTCAGGCTCTGTGCTGACAGCTCAGAGCTGGAACCTGCTTCGGATTCTGTGTCTCCCTCTCTCTCTGCCCCTCCCCCACTCATGCTCTGTCTCAAAAATAAATAAATATTAAAAAATTATTTTTTTTAAAAAAGAATTCAACTCCGTTATGACACTGTCTATGCAAAGACAGCATCGGATTCCACAGATTAAAGTTTCAGTCCTACAAGACTACCACACACACACAGTTCAGGTGCCATTCCGAGCCCAGGTTTTACCTGTGCTTTGAGAACAGACCAGCAGCAGAGGAGGTTTACGCACCTCCTCCCCGGATTCCATTAATTTGCTAAAGCGCTCACAGAACTCAGAGGAACATTTTACCTACTAGATTAGCGGTTTGTTACAAAAGGACACAACTCAGGGCGCCTGGGTGGCTCAGTCGGTTAAACATCCGACTTCAGCTCAGGTCATGACCTCACAGTCCGTGGGTTCGAGCCCCGCGTCGGGCTCTGTGCTGACAGCTCAGAGCCCGAGCCTACTTCAGATCCTGTGTCTCCCTCTCTCTCTGACCCTCACCCGCTCACTCTCTGTCTCTGTCTCTCAAAATAAAATAAAGACATAAAAAATTTAAAAAAAAAAAAAAAAAGGACACAACTCAGGAACAGCCAGAGGGAAAAGATGCGCAGGGCAAGTACGTGGGAGGGGTGCCGAGCTTCCACGCCCTCTCCAGGTAAGCTAGTCTCCCTGCACCTCCCTGTGTTCACCAGCTCTGAGTCTCCCTGAACCCAGTTCTTTCGGGTTTGTAAAAACTAATAAAGGGAAACCTCACTAAAATGGAGTCGGGAGGTTCCGAAGGGGCCCCTCTCACGCCCCACCTCTGGTAGTCAAGCACAGGCACAGCAGGAAGAACCTTCCCGGTGGATACCACTTGACAATCCCCCGGAGAAGGAAGGCTTCCTCCTCCCCCAGCAACAGCGCAGCCAATGAGAGACAGTTACAGTTCAGCCAATGAAAAGCCACTATACTTAGAGCTCGTCATTTAAGCCAATGGACATTTTGTTTATAACGGTTCTCCCAACTCCCCACTTTCCTCTGTGGGGGACTATTCCGTCCTTTGTTCTGCAGACTTGCTTACGCTTTTGCCGTGGTTCCCTGGTCCTAGATTACATTTCTCTGTTATTCCTGAATAAACCATTTTTGCTAGTAAAATAAGTGGCAGGGCTTTATTTTTTAAGATTCTATTTTTAAATTTTTAAAAATGTTTTATTTATTTCTGAGAGAGACCCACAGCGTGAGCAGGGGAGGGTCAGAGACAGAGGGAGACGCAGAATCTGAAGCAGGCTCCAGGCTCTGAGCTGTCAGCACAGAGCCGGATGCGGGGCTCGAACCCACGAACCTGAGGTCATGACCTGAGCCAGAGTGGGACACTTAACCGACTGAGCCACCCAGGCGCCCCAAGATTTTATTTTTAAGAGCGCCTGGGAGGCTCAGTCAGTTAAGTATTTGACTTCGGCTCAGGTTATGATTTCACCATTCGTGAGTTCGAACCCCACATGGAGCTCTGTGCTGACAGCTCAGAGCCTGGAGACGGCTTCAGATTCTGTGTCTCCCTCTCTCTCCCCTCCCCCACTTTCTCTCTCACTGTCTCTCTCTCTCTGTCTCTCACCCCCCCCCCCCGGTTTTAATGCTGTCTCTCATGTTATTTAAACTAAATAAACTTTAAAAAGTTTGTTAAAAAATGAAAATTATCAGGCCTTACCCGGACCTACTAAATCAGAATCTGGTTACCACAAACTTTCCAGGTTATTCTTATGCACATCAAGATTTGAGAAGCTGTCAAGGCCCCTGGGTCACCCAGCCAGTTAAGTGTCAGACTCTTGATTTCTGCTCAGGTCATGATCCGTTGGTTCTCGAGGTGGGGCCCCACATGGGACTCTGCACGGACAGCATGGAGGCGGCTTGGGATCCCCCCCACCGCCCCTCCCTCACTCCTGTTCTCTCTCTCTTTCAAAATAAATAAACTTGAAAAAAAGAAAACCTCCTCTCTTGACACTATGACCCCTTTAATATCCATGATCTGTTTAATGGGGCCAAGTCCCATGAACCAAATTCAATATACTACCTTTGCAAATTCTGTGTTTAGTTGTCTGGCTTCAGGATTTCCTATCTTTTACATTTTGATGACTTGGTCACAATTTCGGTTTTAACATTCTACTCCAGAAGCATAAGAGAGCTATCGAAAACAAACAGGGGCTATTTAAGCCAGAGAATGCCCTTACTGGTCAATATGATGCTCTGGCCTCCTGAAAGACATCTGCTATTGTCTTGTGATGGAATGGAAGTTACTTGCATCTTTCTTGGAAAGATGGGTTTGTCAGTTTGCAGAGCTTAAGGTCATTAAACCTTCCAACTAAATATCCAGCTTCCCCTGTTCGTTAACCAGGTTTTCTTTTTTTTATTATTATTTATTTTGAGAGAGACAAAGAGAAGGAGTTGGGGGGGGGGGGGGGGGAGACTTGCAAGTGGGCTCCGTGCAGTCATTGCAGCGCCTGATGTGGGGCTCAGATTAATGAACCATGAGATCACGACCTGAGCTGAAACCAAGAGTTGAACTCTTAACCCACTGAGCCACCCAGCACCCGGATTAGGTTTTCAATCATCACATACCAACCCCTCCCCCACCCTGTGCGTTACTGTCAGAAGATGTTTTAGTCACATTCAGGTTATATCTGGCCAATCTGACAGTTGCATTTCCCAGTGTAAATTAGTAAAAATGATATTCTGATTTAAAACTTAAATTGTTTTCTGAAAAGTTGCAGTTACTAGACATCCCTTTTTGTACATAAAAACAGAGTGACAGTTTTCTTAATGGTAATAATTTATCAATAATTATCAGTGAGGAAAAGGAAGAAAAGAATGAGGAATAGGAGGAAGGTGGAAAAGAAAATTCCATGTTATTCAGTTTTATCTAGTTAATGTTATCATAAAAATGCTTTCACATAAAGTTGTCCACGTCTCAGATTCTTTATCTGCAATAGAAAGGGAATTATGATTATTACATTTGCAGAAGAGAAATTTATTATAAGTTAAGTGGTAAAAATATTGTTTGTTACCATATTGCCAGTGGAGTACCTGGAAATCCTCCTATTCTCCTCTGAATCACCTAACCTTTTTCTTTAATTTTTTTAAATTTATTTTTGAGAGAGAGAGAGAGAGAGAGACAGCATGAGCAGGGGAGGGGCAGAGAGAGAGGGAGACACAGAATCTGAAACAGGCTCCAGGCTCTGAGCTGTCAGCACAGAGCCCGACGTGGGACTCGAACCCACCAACCATGAGATCATGACCTGAGCTGATGTCGGATGCTTTACCCACTGAGCTACCCAGGCGCCCCTGAATCACCCAGCCTTCTTAAAGGAGGAGAAAGAAAAAAAATAAATTTATCTCTTTCATCCCACTCCATGTCTAAGTCCCTCTCTCTTCTAAGATTGGCTGGAGTGGGGAGCATTTCAAGCTCAGGAGATGTGTTGAGGACTCCCCCAATCCCCACTCTCCTTTCAAATAGATATGGAGTCTTTTTTTATTTTATTTTTTATTTTTTATTTTTTATTTCTAGGAGAGAGAAGATATGGAGTCTTTTACATAGTCTTTGACAAGTTCCGGGCTTCTGAGTTCCAAATACTTAAATGAGCAATGTTTAAAAAGAAATTTCAAAATCAAACTAACTCACTCACTGTATCAGCGTACGTGTCCACTGTGTGGAAGCGGCCGCTTCTGCCGGAGTGCTCAGGTTCCTGGTCACAAGTGTGCAGTTTATAGGATCGCCACAAGAGGGCAGCGCTGGGAAGGCCAAGTTCCTGGAAGCAGAAGGAGCCAAGAATAAAGGAATCGCTTGTTTGTTTTATTTTCTAATGTTTTACTTATTTCTGAGAGAGAGAGAGAGAGAGAGAGAGAGAGAGAGACAGTGTGAGCAGGGGAGGGTCAGAGAGAGAGGGAGACACAGAATCCGAAACAGGCTCCAGGCTCTGAGCTGTCAGCACAGAGCCCGATGCGGGGCTCGAACCCACGAACCATGAGATCATGACCTGAGCCAAGGCCGGACGCTTTAAACGACTGAGCCACCCAGGCGCCCAAATCGCTTGTTTTTTTGTTTTGTTTTGTTTTTTAAAGATCACAATATGGGGGCGCCTGGGTGGCTCTGCTGGTTAGGCGTCCAACTTCCGGTCAGGTCATGATCTCATGGTTCGTGAGTTTGAGTCCCGCATAGGGCTCTGTGCTGGCAGCTCAGGGCCTGGAGCCTGCTTCGGATTTTGTGTCAGCCCCTCCCCTGCTCGCTCGCTCGCTCACGCTCTCTCTCTCTCTCTCAAAAATAAATAAACATTAAATATTTTTTTAAATTTAAGTGTCCTAGAAGATCTATTGACTAAGATATCAGTGTTCTATTGTTTGAACAATGAAAGAAATTAATGAAGACAGAAATATATTAGTATTTGAGGGCAGTGAAATTGTTCCACTTAAAAGATAGTTTGAAATAAATTTTATATCTACTCTGAGGATGCCATAGCTGTAGAGTTAATCAAGTAAATACTTTGACAAGTGTTGGAACCTACCAGTTAGGATAGATGCTACACTATTCAGATGGCGAGAAATCGTTTCATGGAAACTTTTATGATGTGAAACAATTTATCAAATATTTTAAAGCATTTATACAAATGACACTGAGTCTCAACTGATGAAATCTCTAGAATTCATAATTCATACACTCTATAATTAATAATGGCAGGTAACAGGGGCGCCTGGGTGGCTCAGTAGATTAAGCGTCCGACTTCGGCTCAGGTCATGATCTCACGGTTCGTGGGTTCGAGCCCCGAGTCAGGCTCTGTGCTGACAGCCTGCTCAGAGCCGGGAGCCTGTTTCGGATTCTGTGTCTCCCTCTCTCTCTCTGACCCTCCCCCGATCACACCAGTGTCTCTCTCTCAAAAATAAATAAACATCAAAAAAATTTAATAAATAATGGTAGGTAACATTTACTGTGGATCTACTAAGTGACGGAAATATTGCTAAGTGATTTACACAAGTAATATACTCTCTGTTGTTGTAGAAAATATTGGCTCTTACCTCCCACACTAGGAGCATCTGCTCCAGAGACGTGAATTTTCATGACTCAGCTTACAAGAACAACTCCAATTTAGTCCTTTGTTCCACAAATATTTATTGAGGAACAAATAAATTGCGCCAGGTGCTAAGGATGAAAAGGTCGTGTTTTTAGGGAATGAAACTTATACAGTTTTATCTAGAATATCTGGTATGCCCAACATCCGCAGGGATTGTTATCAGCAGAACCTTCCTGGACCAGGAGTACAAATGGAAATCCACCTTCTATTGTCGAAATGTTTAAATGTTCTAAGTCAAGCTCACAATCTGTTAAATGAAATATGTTCTATTCTCCTAAAAACTTATTTTTTTTAATTTTTAAAGGGAAATATAGACACTAAAGAAATGGATTAGATAGGTGGTACGATTGATGACGCTGGTGATAGTTTTGGGTGCTGATGGATAGATAATAATAGATAAATAGATGATAGACGGATACAATATCTAGACATAAGGGGCTTTTTTTTTAAATTATAGTTTTTTAAAAATAGTTTTTATTTATTTCTAGGAGAGAGAGAGAGAGACAGTGTGAGCAGGGGAGGGTCAGAGAGAGAGGGAGACACAGACTCTGAAATGGGCTCCAGGCTCTGAGCTGGCAGTCAGCCCAGAGCCCGACGCGGGGCTCAAACCCACAAACTGCGAGATCGTGACCTAAGCGAAAGTCGGACGCTTAACCGACTAAGCCACCCAGGCGCCCCCATAAGGGGCTTTTTAATGATGCTACCCTTTTTTTTTTTAATTGCACTTCATTTTATGTGAACTGTCCCTTTCAGCTAGTCACCAAATGATCTTCAGGTGAGAAAGAGGTTGTTAATACAGAAAATAGAGGAAGAAGGAGTCAACATTCAACTCCAGCCCTCCAAAGTAAGATTTTTAAGTCTCCAGAAGAAAATAGTTTCAAAGGATTATGGTTTTCTAAACTTCAAAGCTTTCCCCTTTGTATATTAAGAGCTGGGTTTGGTAGGGCACAGAACACACTCGTATTATAAACCATAGCTAAAGAAGGCACAAAATATAATTTAAGAGAACTGCCCCCAACAGAAAGAGAAAAGAGAAAGTCTTTTGCTAGGAGAGTGGCTGACAAAGGTAAAGGTCACAGGAGAGGCAGGTGAAACAGAAAAGATAAGGCAGATGCGGCTTGAAACCACCAGTGACCACCCCCACCTCCTTAGATCTAAGGCCAAGAGGAAAGGTGGGGTGGCGTGACCCTCCCCTGCTCACACTATCTACCTCTCTTTCAGAAATAAATAAAACATATAAAAAAGTTTTTTAAATTCTGTGTCTCATTTGCCTCCATATTCTGCATTAAAAAATAGTATTAAAGAATCCCAAATTCTATCTATGAAGTGAATGAATAAATCAAATGGCACTCAGGTAGGTGTTTTACACAGATCACCTCAACCAGAAAGAATTGTTTTGAGGAGAACCTTAGTGGCTGAGTGGGTTAGACGCCCAATTCTTGGTTTTGGCTCAGGTCATGACCTCATGGTTCGTGGGTTCGAGCCCCGTGTCAGGCTGTGTGCTGGTGGTGCTTTGGATTCTCTCTCTCTCTCCTTCTCTTTCTGCCCCTCCCATGCATGCCTGTTCTTTCTCTCTCAAAATAAATAAACTTGAAAAAAAGAATTGTTTTGAGAATGTTATTCAACTTGATGACATGACGGCTTCACATCACAGCACAAATGATATCACTTGATAGAATGATAATCCAGTATCATTCACTGGACGCTATTCTATTAATATACTTAATATAATACCATTAAATGGTATGAGCTAGGGTTCAAAACAACACAATGTTTCTGCCATAAACACAGTTAAATTCCCAATTCCAGAAACCAAAGCACCCCCATTTCCAGAGCAGCAAGGAGATAGCCCGTTTTAAAAATATACATTGGGGGGCTCCTGGGTGGCTCAGTCGCTTAGGCATCCAACTTCAGCTCAGATTATGATCTCGCAGGTTGTGAGTTCGAGCCCTGCATCAGGCTCTGTGCTGACAGCTCAGAGCCTGAAGCCTGCTTTGGATTCTATGTCTCCCTCTCTCTCTGCCCCTCCCCCACTCATGCTCTGTCTCTCTGTCTCTCAAAAATAAACATTAAAAACATTTAAATAAACACACACACACATATATGTATATATAGTGGGCACCTGGGTGGCTCAGTCAGTTAAGTGACAAACTCTTGGTTTTGCCTGAGGTCATGATCTCACGGTTCGTGGGTTGAGCCCCTCATCGGGCTCTGCACATTGATTGCACGAAACCCGCTTGGGATCCTCTCTCTCCCTCTCTTTCTGCCCCTCCCCCAACTCATTCTATCTCTCTTTTTCTCTCAAAAATAAACTTTAAAGAGCACATCCAGCTACTGCAGGTTTCTTTGTGTGCCTCCAGATACAGAAGACACCTGCATCATATTGACAGGTGAAAACCATGAAGCCTTTTATTCTAATCTTAATCAGATATGGCTAAGTCGGCAGGATGTTATAGATTTATCACTTAGCACATTTCCAACTAAAACCACACATGACTGTAACAGGAAGAAAACTGTATTATAAAAAATATTAATTCAGCATCTTCTGTATTAAATACAAAATACAGAAGTAAAGAGAAGAAAGAATGTTGTTTTTCTTTTTACCTAGGATATCAGCTTGATCGGCCTTATGGACTGGAAGACAATGCAGTGGGTTACAACTGTATCGTAACACGGCGTTATAATTCCCAATTTACCCATGAGAGAGTGGTTTAAGAGGGTAAATAATCTCTTTTCTGGAAGGTCAATAATGAAGCATTCTTGCACAAGGGACAGTTCCTCGAGAGCTATTAGAAATAGAGTAGCTGAGGGGCGCCTGGGTGGCTTAGTCGGTTAAGCGTCCGACTTTCGCTTAGGTCATGATCTTGCGGTTCGTGGGTTCGAGCCCCACGTCGGGCTCTGTGCTGACTGCCAGCTCAGAGCCTGGAGCCTGTTTCGGAGTCTGTGTCTCCCTCTCTCTCTGACCCTCCCCTGCTCATGCTGTCTCTCTCTCTCTCTTTCTCTCTCTCTCTCTCTCCTAGAAAGAAAGAAAGAAAGAAAGAAAGAAAGAAAGAAAGAAAGAAAGAAAAGAAAGAAAGAAAAGAAATAGAGTGGCTGGGGCGCATGGGTGGCTCAGTTGGTTAAGTGTCTGACTTCAGCTCAGGTCATGATCTTATGGTCTGTGAGTTCGAGCCCCACGTCGGGCTCTGTGCTGACAGCTCAGAGCCTGGAGCCTGCTTCGGATTCTGTGTCTCCCTCTCTCTGCCCGTCCCCTGCTCACATTCTGCTACTCTCTCTCTGTCTCTCAAAAATGAATAAAAACATTTAAGGAAGGAAGGAAGTAAGAAACAAAGTGACTAAGATATTAAAATTAAAACATCCCAACTAAGATATAAAATAACCCTTATGAATTAAAAAATATCTATACAACATTAGAAAGAAATGAGTGATGGAGTTGTTTTAGCAGAGTATTGGGGATCCACCTCACCAATCTGTGCCCCTTGTGTAGATGGTACAAGAGTTAGTAAAGGCTCCTTTTACCATAGCCCATTTTGTTTCAAGAGAGAAGAGTCCCGAGCTGGCTCAGGTCTAACCCATCATGTTTATTGAGCCTCCTGCAGCCTGTGACCAGCAACATCTAGCAAAGAGCTTGGCACTGAATAAGCCTCATTCATTTGTCCACAAATCCAATACATGATGCCCAGAAACCAGATCAGATCATACCTATTAAATGGAAGACAAGCAGATACTTAAGTAAGGAGACCAAGGCCCCTACACTGCCATTCAGATAATAAGAAGCCCCTTGGTCCCAGATACCATCTCTGGAAAGAGAAACCGAAGAAATGCTTCCTGAAAAACCAGAACCAACTCCAACAGAGAGTTTCCGCCTAGAATTGGCAAAGTATTTAATGCACTGAACCTGAGCTAACTTGACGAAGACATTTTAAGTGGTGGAGTCTGCGTTAACTTTATGGATATTTTTAATTCACACAAACACGTCTTGTCAGTGAGCAAGACGAAATCAGTTATAAAAATAGAAAACACTACATTTGTGCTTATTTGAGTTCTAGAGGACATTCTCAAGTCCACTAAAGATAGATAATTCCCAAATCTACCCAAGGTATTTTTTCTTTTTCACTTTATTTTATTTCTGCATCCTGATACATGTACTCTTAAATATCCATCCCTTATTTTCCCCATCCCCCTCATCTGGTAACCATTAGTTTCTTTTCTATAGTTAAAAGTCTGTTTCTTGGTTTCTCTCTCTCTCTTTCTCTCTCTCTCTCTCTCTCTCTCTCTCTCTCTCTCTCACACACACACACACACACACACTTTTTCATTTGTTCATTTATTTTGTTTCTTACATTCCACATATGAATGAAATCATTTGGTATTTGCCTAGAGTTCTCTAACTTATTTCATATATCATAATACTCTCTAGCTCCATCCATATTTGTTGCAAATGTGGCAAGATTTCAGTCCCTTTTAAGGCTGGAAAATATTCCTTCCATTGTACATGTATACTGCATCTTCATCATCCATTCATCTATCCATGGATAATCGATGCTGCTTCTATATCTTGGTTCTTGTAAATAATTCTGCTATGTATCCCTTTGAATTAGTGTTTTTGTATTTTTCGGAAAAATACACAGTAGTATGATTCCTGATCATAGGGGTGTCCTATTTTTAAATTTTTTGAGATACCTTCATACTGTCTTCCACAGTGGCTGCACCAGTTTGCATTCTTATCAACAGTGCACAAAGGTTCCTTTTACTCCACATCCCCACCAATACCTGCTGTTTCTTGTGTTTTTTATTTTAGCCATTCTGAGAGGTGTGAGGTGATATCTCATTGTCACTTTTTGTTTTGCTGAGTTTTTGTGTGTGTGTGTTTTTAAGTAAGCTCTATACCCAATGTGGGGCTTGAACTCATGACCCCAAGATCAAGAGCCATGTGCTCTACAGACTGAGCCAATCAGGTGCCCCTCTCATTGTAGTTTTGATTTGTATTTCCCTGATGATGAGTCACGTTGAGCATCTGTCCGCATGGTTGTTGGCCATCTGTGTGTTTTCCTCAGAGAAATATTTGTTCATGTTTTCTGCCCATTTTTAATCAGATAATTTGTTTTTTGGGTATTGCGCTATATCAGCTCTTTATATATTTTGGATACTAACCCTTTATCAGATATGTCATTTGCAAATGTCTTCTCCCATTCCATAGGTTGCCTTTTAGTTTTGTTGATTGTTTCCTTCACTGTGCAGAAACTTTTTATTCTGATGTAGTTCCAATAGGTTTTTTGTTTTTGTTTTTGCTTTTATTTCCCTTGCCTCAGGAGACATATCTAGAAAAATGTTGCTCTGGCCAATGTCAGAGAGATGACTACCTGTTCTCTCTTCGGGGATTTTTATGGTTTCAGGTCTCACTTTTAGGTCATTTCTGAGTTTATAAATGCACAGAGCTGTCATCTTTGTGAAACACTTTCTAATCCCTCCAGCCAGAAATGACTGCTGTGTCTACTTAATCTGTACAAACTTGCTTTACTGTCTCCAAGTTAGAAGCTTCTTGAGAACAGGGACTGTGTTTTATTCTTCAATGTCTCTTTAGGGCCAGGTAAAGACACATAGTAAGAGATTAATAAATACTGGATAAAGAAATGAATGCATGAACAAAGGATGAAAATAGCTCTGGCATTCATAGGAGGTAGGGAATAGGGAAGACAGAAGTCTGTCTAATCACCTTTGGCACAGACTAAAGAGGAGGTAAGGAGTTAGAGACTCCACCAATCAAGGGAATCAAATATAAAATGTCTTCAAAACCCACTCTGGAGATGTTCAAATCATGTTCAGTTTCTACGCAAACCTAGACCTCACAAGCTTCTCCAGGAAACAGCTGACAACATTGCTATCAAATGTTTGATTGAAGAATGTGGCATAAAGAGTAACATACTCATCATTTTCCTGGGCCCAAATGACTAGTTCTGGCCAATGAAATGTGAGTATGTATCACATGTGTCACTTCCAAGTGGAGACAATGGAAAGCCCAAGTATGACTCTCTAGCCTCTCTCTTTCTTGCCCCAGAAGCTTCATGTTCCAGATGGTACATCTACAAGATGGCGGAGGCTTCAGTCAGCCTGGGTCCCTGAGTTACTAAAGAGAGCAAAGCCCTCCTCTACTGACCACATGGTGATAGATAAATCTCTGTGCATGTGCACTACTGAGATTTTTGTGTTAACTTGTTCCAGCGGCATAAAGTAGTCTCTTCTAATTGATGTCAAGGAGAAAGAAGACCCGGAAAGAAGATGGAAACTGGCACACGAAGAAGGTGTTTCTCGGCAGTTTCCTGCATCCAGGCATCCTTCTGTGTATTCGTTCTGAGCTGCTCTCTCAGGTCTCAGCGTGCTTCCTCTGTTGAACTTTGTTGGTTCCCTGTCACCATTTCTTACTGACAACTAGAACTAGAACCTTAAGAGCAACTGGACCCAGGGACACCTGAGTGGCTCAGTCAGTTAAGCATCCAAGTCTTGATTTCTGCTCAGGTCATGGATTCAAGCCCCACATCAGGCTCTGTGCTGACAGTGCAGAGCCTGCTTGGGATTCTCCCTCCCTCTCTTTCTCTCTCTCTCTGCTCCTCCCCGACTCGTGCTGTCTCTGTCTCTCTCAAAATAAACAAACTTTAAAAAAGAAAAAAAAAGCAACTGGACTTGGATGCATCTCCTTTTCCCTTTTACATCAGTCTGTGCTGTCACACTCCCCTTTCCCTGCTTTTGTCTCTTAGCATCTTGACCTTAACCCTTGACCACCTCTCCTTTCCTCCAGGTTAATCAAGCTATCACCTTTGACTCTATGTTTATCCTTCTGCCATTCCCATACTAATGAAAAGGCAGCATGTGCTTTAAACCTCTTCAGTTGCTCCTTAGTTTCCTGAACAAACTTGATCCCTGGATTCAGTGCTCCACGCACAGGCTCCTTTAATGTCCTTCTTGGCCTTTGGGTAAGAAATAACCTCCCTGAATTGCTTCTTTTCCTCAACCCAAGAAAACGGCACATGCAAAACATATGCCTTTGTGAACACAGTGTTGGGGCCCCCTCCCAAGGTTTTAGAGGCCATGATACTAGGCTCTGTTTGTTTCATGATTAATCCACCGCTGATCACAGTCTATATGATTAGCAACTCTGGAGCAATTGGAGTTCTCATGAGTGGTGATTCTTTAGCCACTTAAGTCCAAGGTTAGTGCTACCAGTTTGTTCTCCAAGCCAGAAGACAGTTCAAAGCAAAATATAGAAAATGTTATTATTCCTTTTAACATTTAAAAAGTCTATAAACAAACTCACTCCCTCATCATTAAATCCTTCCCCATCTGGGCATTCTAAGACATCTGGTGACACCCTGGAAGACCTAAGGCCCAAGGCTATACTACATTCACACCCCATTACCTCCCAGGTACTGCTACCAGAGCACCCGAAATTTTTAACTCACTTATTTATGTGCCACGTAACCTCCTAAACTAGACTTTGGGGGAACGGCTCTGTATTTCCAATGTCTGTAACTTATTAGATGCTCGACCAGTGTTTATTGAACAAATAACACTGTGCTGGACATTGAAGAGAAATGATCTTCTGTAAGAACAACCATCTTTGAGAATATTACTTGGTAATTGGATATTTTTTATGCCTTTGGAGCTTGGTAATTGGATATTTTAGCTCCAAAGGCATAAAATTTCAGCAATTGATAAAGCAAATTCCATTTTAGAAACAGAAGCAGCTCATCACCCATGAATGTATGACATCAAACTCTGCCGATCTCTCTGTCTCCAAAGATACACAGGACGAACCACAGCAGCTGGCAGGTGGACACTATGAGACCTCTTATTAAATCTTAATCAGACACAACGGAAGAGATAGGATATTTATATATATATATTTATAATTTGGCTGCTTTTCAATTAAAACCACACAGGAATATAACAGGAAGAAAAGAATGTTATTAAAAATGTTCTGCAATACTGTCTATATAAAGATGGAGATGAGCTACAGAAAGAATTGTTTTGCTTAAGAAAACAGCTCATTTATGGGGTGCCTGGGTGGCTTAGTCGGTTAAGCGTCCGACTTTCGCTTAGGTTATGATCTCGCAGTTCGTGGGTTCGAGCCCCGCGTCAGGCTCTGTGCTGACTGCCAGCTCAGAGCCTGGAGCCTGTTTCAGTCTGTGACTCCCTCTCTCTCTGACCCTCCCCTGCTCATGCTGTCTCTCTCTCTCTCTCTCTCCTAGAAATAAATAAAAAAAAAAATTAAAAAAAAAAAAGAAAACAGCTCATTTAGTCCTTCACGCTTTGAAAGGACAGTCCTCTTGAGCTGGTCTTCAAGACCAAGACAACTAAATTGTTCTGCACAATAAATTATCAGTAGGAATAACAACAAATAGAGAGAAGAAGACACAGGGTAGACGGCAGGAAAAGGATATGTGTGTGCCTCACAGATTTCTATGAGGATTTTTCCAGGAGGTTCAATGGCTCAAGAAGTCTGATTGTCCCTTGACCTGAGGTTTATAGCTGCTCTCCTAAAGTGGAAAGAAATTAGTCATTCGAAATGAAATTAAATGGCCACCTGCAAACGTGTTACCCTTCAGCTCTGGAAAAATAGCACGGTGTCACCTTAACAGTAAGAAGGGAAGAAAAGAAATCAAAAGGAAGTATGGAAGAAGACCAAGAAATAAAGGAGCTCAGTCGGTTAAGCGTCTGACTTCAGCTCAAATCATGATCTCACGGTTCGTGGGTTTGAGCCCCACGTGGGGCTCTGTGCTGACAGCTCAGAGCCTGGAGCTGCTTCCGATTTTGTGTCTCCCTCTCTCTCTCTGACCCTCCCCTGCTCATGCTGTCTCTCTCTCTCTCAGAAATAAATAAAACATATAAAAATTTAAAAAAGAAAAAAAATGGGGACTCATGTGCACCCATCTGATTAAGACTAGAGAAAAAAGGCAACAAGATAGAAAAGTTAATAGATGATCGGTTCCATCCCCTGGATGTCACAGATGCTTCTGATCAACTATGGGAAGTTTTGGTCCTTTTTAAACATGAACGGTGTCGCACGGCTTTCCAAATGTTAGAAGGCATGGTGGCTTTTCAGCATCAGCTTTTCCATGATAAGAAAACTGTAATATACCAACAGGAAACTCGCTTACCTGGACAAACCACTCAATAGAAAATACCAAAGAATACACCTTCATTCCACCCAAACTACTAACAGAATGGTACTTGGTGGGCATGGGGGTGGGAGACTGTCAAAGAGATTCCCTATGAACAATTATGATGCTAAGAATAAATTCTCAGAGAAAAAGGAATTGCATGGGGGAGAAAGGATCAAGCAGTAGAACACAGAAGGGAGTTTTTTCTAGAATCCAACTAGAACTCCAGAGCCATTGTCTATAATGAATTTACTGGAAGGATTCCTGCAGGAAGTTTCCCCATTAGAAAGAGTAGAGGAGAAAACTCATTGAAATCCTCACGTCACTCAACATACATTTTTTTTTAAAGAAGTTGTGTTCCTTGAAGAAGAAGGAAGGTCCATAAGTGATACAGTTAAGTCCATGGGAAGTCCGTTGGCACCACCTGCTGTTTCTCCAGGACTGGCAATACCGAATGGTTTCGATTTCCCGTATAGCTGATGTTTTCTTCTTATTATTGGAACATCTGCATATGATGTTTTCTTCTACTGTTGGGTCACTTATTGTAACAAAGATTGAGATTATTTGGATCTTTTTTAAACTAAAAAAAAAAATGGTGCCTTGAACTAGCTGATTGAGAAAAAGCAAAAAAGACAGAGAATGAGGACTCCAGGGTGAGTTCACCTCCCTTTGACAACTAGGTCCTGACTTGTGCTTCCTTCTCACAGGACCCAAACAACTTAGGGTAACTTTGGCTGAGAACCAACAGAAAGTGAGAGAACTTCAAATATATAATAGTGGGAGTAGTCGTTTATGCTGCACGGAAGTGGCTGCCAGATGTTAGTGGAGTCAGCACAGGGATTTTTTGAAATGATAAAGCCTGTGTAGTCAAACTAAAGGAAAAACGGAAATTTTTGGAAATTTTCTTGGAAACTTTGTAACTTATTTGAAAATTTTATCAGTTCAAAGAATCCAATTTATTAAGCCAACTTGAGACAAAACAGGTATCTCTTTGTGACTTGTGAGATTAAGCCATTCAGCTGGGGTCAGGGGATAAGAATTCCCAGGCTCCCAGAAAACTTCAGCTAGAGCAGAGCTTAGAGGAGAACAAAAGACATGGTCCCAGCAGCCGCCCTTCATCAAGATAAGAGACACACTGCCTTAGAAGTTGAATAATGTGCGGTTTGCTGGAAATCCTAGAACAAGCTGATTTAGGTGTTTTTTTCCTGAGATTGTGGATGGGTTTTTTCACCTGATTCAACTATTTCTTTTCTTTTCCTTTCTTTAAAATACAAGGCTATCATGAATATCTACGGGAACTGAAGTTCAACAATTATCCTCTTTATTTTGAACAAATGAGTTTTGTTTTGTTTTATTTTTCCATATGAATGCCCAAGAAGACTGAAAGATGGTGTGTAAAGAGCCCAAGATGATTTCAGGATCCCAAGGAAACTCCAGCCTTTTGATTCAGCAGCAGTGTCTGCTGTCTAGTTCTGGAGAAAAGAAATGGGTAAATGGAATGAAACCAGCCAGAGGAAACTTTGATCTAGATTAGTTTACCTGTCTACTAAATATTCTTAAAGGACAGAGAGTATCTCAATTGTAATGGATTCCTACTTTAGTTGCTATAAGAAAGATCACTAAGCATTTTACATAAATTCTGGAAGGAATCTTAATAGCTACTGTGGTAGATCACGGTAATCATGGTCCTCAAAAAAAATCTCACTTTGCTGTATCCACCTCTCTTTGTGAAGCATCATTTCTTCTCTTCCCATCAAGAGATGAAGTCTATTTCTCCACACCCTTGATCCTGCATTGGATGTATAAGTTTGTAAAACAAGTGGTTTGTCTTAACCAATAAAATGTTGCAGAAGTGAGATGGTATGAGACCCAGAGACTTGGACTTGAAAAGCCTTGTAGTTTCTGCTCTTTCTCTTTTGACAGGGAGGCCAACACCATGCTATAAGAAACCTAGTCTAGTCAGTTGGAGAATACCAGATCACCTGGAGGATTGAAGAGGCCCACCCAACCAGACACGTTATCCAGACCTTCTTAGAACATTCCAGTCCTAGTAGGGCCATCAGATGACTGCAGGAAGTCCCATGAATGATCCCTGACTACAGTCCAACCAGTCAGATTGCCAACCCACACAACTATGAGAAATCATTAATCACTGTTGTTTTAAGCCACTAAATTTTAGGGTGGTTTTTATGCAGCAAAAGATAACTAATGCATCTCCCAAAAACATCTAGAAATTGAATCAAACTCTGAGTGCTTTAAGTACACTAGCTCTTTAAGAAAAACTTTCCTGCTTGAAAATGAAAGTAACAATCTTTGTTGTCACCACTCTAATCTGCCCAAATATATCCATATCCCCACAAACTAGTAGTTCTTAGGACCTAATCTTAAAATGGTGATTTTCTATTTGGATAAGAATTTTTCAAATAAGCATTAAATTGCTTTGAATTAGGGCCACCTGGATGGCTCAGTCAGTTAAATGTCTGACTTCTCCTCAGGTCATGATCTAGAAGCCAGTGAGTTTGAGCCCCGTGATCCTGTGCTGACAGCTTGGAGCCTGGAGCCTGCTTGGGATTCTGTGTCTCCCTCTCTCTCTGCCCACTCCTCACTCCCCCACCCCCCTCACCTTCTCTCTCTCTCTCTCTCTGTCAAAAATAAATAAACATTTTAAAAAATTTTAAATTGCTTTGAATTATAAGTCCTTTATTTAAAAGTAAACATTACACTAAGACAAAAAAGTAAATACATATGTGTGTATAAACTAATAAATTATTAATAAAAAATTAAACATTTTTATTCTCTAGTAAAAACAATTTATCCCTTTAAAAAGGATTTTGGATGAGAACAAAGGAAATACTACTTTGGTTTAATCACCTTCATGTCCCTTCCATGTTACAAGAAAATGCACAACAGAAATATAAATGGACAATAAGCCAATGATAAGTTATCATGAAAAGCCTGAAGAGAAAATAAAAATAAATATTAAACATTCCAGGGTCTAAATTCCTTTCCAATATGTTGCTGCAAATGGAAAGATACTTTATTTAAAAATTTTCTTGTTAGGATCCTAAGATCTTAAAAGCCAAAAATAGAAAGTAAGAGGGCAAAAACAAATATGAGATTTAAATTTTAATACAAATTCACTTGGATTAAAGTAAATTGATGTGTGAATTTTGGACATAGAAGATTTCTATATACTTTCCTCCAATTTTTCTCACAGTGTGAAATACAACTACAAACATGGCATTATAATTTAGGTAAAATTTGAATTTTTCCTTCTAAAGACTGGATTAAGGGGCACCTGGGTGGCTCAGTCGGTTAAGCATCCAACTCTTGATTTCAGCTCAGGTCATGATCTCATGTTTGGTGGGTTCAAGTCCCACATCGGGCTCTTTGCTGACAGCATGGAGCTTGTCTAGGATTCTCTCTCTCTCCCTCTGGTTGCCCCTCCCTCTCTCTCTCTCAAAATAAATAAATATATACGTACGTACATGCATACATACAAGACTACATTAAATGAAACCTACTAAATCACTTACATTTGCTTAGAGAGAAAGTTGAGGCACTTGGCTAACTCAGTGGGAGAACATGCAACTCTTGACCTTGGGGTTGTGAGTTTGAGACCCATGTTGGGTATAGAGATTGCTTTAAAAAATTAAAATCTTAAAAAATAAACAAGTTCACTTTAAAAAAAGAGAGATGGGGCGCCCGGGTGGCTTAGTCAGTTAAGCATCCGACTTTTGCTCAGGTCATGATCTCGCGGTTCGTGGGTTCGAGCCCCGCGTCAGGCTCTGTGCTGACTGCCAGCTCAGAGCCTGGAGCCTGTTTCAGTCTGTGACTCCCTCTCTCTCTGACCCTCCCCTGCTCACGCTGTCTCTCTCTCTCCTAGAAATAAATAAAACATTAAAAAATAAATAAATAAATAAATAAATAAATAAAAAAAGAGAGAGATAAAGTAAGTTGGTACTTTTGCCATTATTTAACAGCATGTAAATGTTTATATATGCAAGTGGATGTTTAAATGATTTATGTAATTAATATTTAAATTTAATAGTTCAAATAATTAATACCTTTATAAAAGGGCTCTCTTCATCTTAGTCATTAGTCCAAATTATGTAGACTGCAGAGTTACCCTATATCCACGATCTGAGTAAAAGTTTAAGATGCCACATTTCTCTAATAAATTCAGATTATCAACAGTAATTGTACTGTAATTTCTAACATCCCAAAATGACTTTAGAACTTTGGAATAATACAATATGGTAATAGTTAGGTAATAGTCTATGTTTATTTGAAGATTTCTAAAGACATTAAATTCAATGCCTCTTCATGTTTTTTTTTTTTTTTTTTACAAATAGTTTATTGTCAAATTAGTTTCTACATAACACTCAGTGCTCATCCCCAAAGTGCCCTCCTTCATGCCCATCCCCCCCTCCCCCCCACATCCATCAGTCCTCAGTTTTTGTCAGCATTCAAGAGTCTCTCATGGTTTGCCTCTCTCCCTTTCCCCCACCACTTCCGCCCTTCTTCTCCCCCTTGGTCCTCCGTCAAGTTCCTCCTAATCCTCCTATACGTGCAAACATATGGTATTTGTCCTTCTCTGCCTGACTTATTTCGCTCAGCATAACACCCTCAAGGTCCATCCATGTTGCTACACATGGCCAGATTTCATTGTTTCTCATTGCCATGTAGTATTCCATGGTATAGATAAACCACATCTTCTTGATCCATTCATCTGTTGATGGACACTTAGGCTCTTTCCATGTTTTAGCTATTGTGGAGAGTGCTGCTATGAACATTGGGGTACATGTGCTCCTATGCCTCAGCATTTCTGTATCCCTTGGGTAAATTCCTAGCAGTGCTATTGCTGGGTCATAAGGGAGTTCTATTGTTAGTTTCCTGAGGAACCTCCACACTGTTTTCCAGAGGGGCTGTACCAGTTTACATTCCCACCAACAGTGCAGGAGGGTGCCCGTTTCTCCACATCCTCGCCAGCATCTAGAGTTCTCTGATTTGCTCATTTTAGCCACTCTGACTGGCGTGAGGTGGTATCTCAGTGTGGTTTTGATTTGTATTTCCCTGATGAGGAGGGATGCTGAGCATCGTTTCATGTGTCTGTTGGCCATCTGGATGTCCTCTTTGGAGAAGTGTCTGTTCATGTCTTCTGCCCATTTCTTCACTGGGTTGTTTGTTTTTCGGGCGTGGAGTTTGGTGAGTTCCTTATAGATTCTGGATATTAACCCTTTATCTGATATGTCATTTGCAACTATCTTTTCCCATTCCGTTGGTTGCCTATTAATTTTCTGGGTTGTTTCCTTGGCTGTGCAGAAGCTTTTAATCTTGATGAGGTCCCAACAGTTTATTTTTGCTCTCGATTCCCTTGCTTTTGGGGATGTGTCAAGTAAGAAGTTGCTGCGGTGGAGGTCAAGGAGGTTGTTTCCTGCTTTCTCCTCTAGGGTGTTGATAGTTTCCTGTCTCACGTTCAGGTCCTTTATCCATTTTGAGTTGATTTTTGTGCATGGTGTGAGAAAATGATCTAGTTTCATTCTTCTGCATGTTGCTGTCCAGTTCTCCCAACACCATCTGTTAAAAAGGCTGTCTTTTTTCCATTGGATATTCTTTCCTGCTTTGTCAAAGATCAGTTGGCTGTATACTTTTGGGTCCACTTCTGAGTTCTCGATTCTGTTCCATTGGTCTATGGGTCTGTTTTTGTGCCAATACCATACTGTCTTGAGGATGACAGCTTTGTAGTGCCTCTTCATGTTTTTTAAATGTAATGTTCACAAGTTTTTTTAAAAAGCTCTTAGCAAATGAGGAAGCATCTATAAACTGAAAAATTGTTTATACCAAAAAAATTACAACAAAATCATTCCTACTTGTGAAAAATTAGAAGCATTGCATGTATGAACAAGAACAAACTTTTTTAAAAGATTTTATTTTACATAATCTCTACACCCAACACGGGTATTTATTAAATATTATGTTGGAGGCTCTAGGTAGTACAGTATGGTTTATAAAAGTAGTTACAAGGATTGAAGAGGAAGAAATAAAAAGGTCATTGATTTTATATGATATGATTGTGATTATCAAAAATATAAAAGAATATGTCATAAGATTAATTAAACCTACTGAATTTGTAAGAGAATTTGTCAGCTGGATACAATTGGATACAAAAGATCAATTGTGGGATACCTGGTTGGCTTAGTCAGCTGAGCGTCCAACTCTTGATTTCAGTTTAGGTCATGATCCCAAAGTCATGGGATTGAGCCCCATGTCAGGCTCCACACTAAGCCTAGAGCCTGCTTGAGATTCTCTTTCTCTCTCTCTCTCTGCCCCTCTCCTCTGCTGGTGCTGTCTCTCTCTCTCTCTCAAAACAAAAAAAAAAAAAATTAATCAATTGCATTTTCATACACCAGAAATAAACAATTTTTAACACATAACTGAATAAAGACAATAATAATAGTAATAATAATCACAAGTACCTAGAAACAAATCTAACAATTCTAAAACCTTACATTAAAACAATAACAGAGGAGGCACCTGGGTGAAAAAAAAACATTAACAGAGATCTAAGTAAAGCTGAAAAATATTTCTACAAGTTTAACAGAAGAATTTTTGTAAAGATGTCAACTCTCCCAAAACTGATCTATAAATTAAATGCATCCCTAGTTAAAATCTCAACAGGCTTTTTCATGGACCTTTATAAACTCTTTATATATATAATGAATATATGAGCAAAGTCATGAGAATTTTTTAAAAAATTTTTTAATGTTTTATTTAGTTCTGAGAGAGAGAGAGAGAGCATGAGCAGAGGGAGGGGCAGGAAGAGAGGGAGACACAGAATTGGAAGCAGGCTCCAGGCTCTGAGCTGTCAGCACAGAGCCCAACACGTGGCTAGAACCCACGAACCATGAGATCATGACCTGAGCTGAAGTTGGACGCTTAACTGACTGAGCCACCCAGGCCCTGAGAATTTTTTAAAATGTTTTAAAATCTTTATTTATTTTTGAGAGATAGAGACAGAGCACAAGCAGGGAGGGAGCAGAGAGAGAGGGAGAGAGACACAGAATCCAAAACAGGCTCCAGACTCTGCACAGAGCCTATGCAGGGCTCAAACTCACCAGCCTCGAGATCATGACCTGAGCTGAAATTGGATGCTTAACTGACTGAACCACCCAGGCACCCCAATCATGACAATTATTTTTAAAAAAACTTAAAAAGAATAAACTGACAAAAGAGACTTTCTCTGAAAGAAACAAAGATTATGACAAAGATAATGAAAGCAATGTGGTATTATCATAGGGATACACAAAAAGATAAATGAAACCAAATAGAAAGGCAGAAACAGATCCACATGTATGTGGGCAATGGATAAATAATAGAGGCAAAATTGTGAATCACTAGAAAAAAAGAAGTCGTTCAATGTATGGTGCTGCAGTAATTAATTATCCAAATGGGAAAAAAATTAATTTGGTCTTTATCTCACACAAAGTATAAAAATCAATTTGAAATGGGTTAAAGTTTTATTTTTTAAGTTTATTTATTTATTTTGCAGGGTGGGGAGGGCATAGAGAGAGAGTGAGTAGGGGAGAGACAGAGAGAGAGGGAGAGACTCCCAAGAAAATCTGCACTGATAGCAGCAAGCGGGTAAGGGGCTGGATCTCATAAACTTCAAGATCATGACCTAAGCTGAAGTCAAGAGTTGGATGCTTAACCAACTGAGTCATCCAGGTGCCCCAAAATGGGTTATAATTTTAAATGTGTCAATCAAAGCATGAGAACTTACAGATTAATATATAAGATATTTTGATGACCTTGAGGTAGGTTAGGACTTTTTAAATTTACACACAAAAAGCACTACTCGTTTTTCAGAAAGACTGAGAAATTCAACTACATTCAAATTAAGAACTTCTGTTAATCAAAAAATACTAGAAAGTTAGTGAAAAGACAAGCCACAGACTGGGAGACTTTTGTAGCACATTTGTATAATACATTATAAAGTGTATTTATAATACATTATACATTAATCTCCAGAATATAAAAACTCTTCTTAAAAATCAGAAATAAGGGGCACCTGGGTGGCTTAGTCAGTTAAGCGTTGACTTTCGCTTAGGTCATGATCTCACGGTTCGTGGGTTCGAGCCCCGCGTCGGGCTCTGTGCTGACTGCCAGCTCAGAGCCTGGAGCCTGTTTCAGGCTGCGACTCCCTCTCTCTCTGACCCTCCCCTGCTCACACTGTCTCTCTCTCTCTCCTAGAAATAAATAAAAAAAATTTTTTTAAATCAGAAATAAAAAGATAACCCAAATGGGAAAATGTGCAATAAACAAGAATTAGGCAATTCACAAAAGGGAAATACAAACAAAGGAGGATGCTCAATCTCTATTAATCAGAGAAAAGCAAATTAAAATCATAATTCAATACCATTTCAAAATCACTGTAATGTAAAAATAAAAATTCATGTCTAACAATACCAAGTTAGAGAACAAGTTGGAATCCAACGATACTAAGTGTGGGAGTGATACAAATAAACAGGAATTATATAAACACGGACGGTGTATACGCTAGAATAGAAATCGGCCCACTCACTTTTGAAACAATTCAGCACTACCTTATAACCATTCACAATTCTCCTTGGCATATACTCAAAACTCTTGCACATGCGCACGAGGAAACAGCTGCAAGAATACTTAAGCAATGATTTGTTCCGTATAGCCAAAAGTAGAAACAATCTAAGTGTTACTCAACAACAGAATGAACAAATAATATGTGGTATATTTGTAAACTGCAGCTGTATACAGAAATATGAATGAGTCTGAAATAAAATGCTAAATGAATAAAAGCAGATTCCAGGAGACTACAACAGAATGATACCATTTTTAGAAAAGTGAAAAATAAACACACTATTGTTTAGGGAAGTATGCATGTGTGATCAAAGTATTTTTGTAAAAAGCAGGGTAGTGGTTACTTCTGAGGAAAAGGCAAGGCGAGAAAACAGAGGAGAAGCACAGAGTTTTAATGTTACTGATAACGTTCCCCGGGCTGTGAAGTTGAAGGGAATGAATTTCATGATTGTGCTTTGTAAATTACATATTAAATGTATTCTTTGTATCAAATATTATATAATAAATGATTTTAAACAATGAACAAGAAAGGTTCAGTTACAATTTCGTAACTGATGAGATGTGGGAGTGAGGGGGAGTTGGGAACCAAGGTTTCCAGTCTGGGGAACTGAAAGGGGCTGATGGTTTTTGTAATCATAACTAATTGTATTAGTTAGAAAAAGCTAAGAGTTGGGAAAAAAAAAAAAAACCCATCACATGAGACCCATTATGAGAAGGACTTGGGCCAGGACTCTATTTACTTCTGGCTTCATTCACTCTGGAGTATACCAACCAAGCTTAGGATGGCATTAAATCTCCTGAACATCTGGGTGCTCTCCCTTCTCTAGCATACAGCTACTCTGGTATGTGACCATAGGTCCAGTCAGAGAGGATTTGGAGAATATTTATTGAAGATACTTGTGGTGGTGTTGCAAGTTTCCTTTTGACAGGAACCTACCCTCTCTTGGATCAGTAACTGACACAGATCTGGAACCTAGGCAAGGGGTCACGATTTTCCACACCCTCTGCAATACTTTCATTGACTACCCACTCCTGCGCTTAGGAACACCATGTCTATTAATCTTCAGAGTCATTTCCTAGGGGTCAGGGGCCCCTGATTCCCACTCCAACCTTACTATCTACTATGGTCATTATGCCCACCTCGCTCTCATGCTTAAGTGCTTCCACACAGCCTCTGCTAGTCTAGAATCCTATCATCCCATTGACACTAGGGAACCTAGTCTTTTTTTTTTTTAATGTTTATTTATTTATTTGGAGATAGAGAGAGAACATACGCGAGTGGGGTAGGGGCAAAGAGAGAGAATCCCAAGCAGACTCCACGCTCAACATGAAGCCCGACACAGAGCTTGATCTTCCAACAGCGAGATCATGACTTGCGCTGAAATCAAGAGTCAGATGTTTAACTGACCCAGGTGCCCTGGGAACCTAGCCTTGTATGGGACTCAGTATAGCTTTTCAGTCAAGTCTTGAGCCCAGGGACATTTTCTATTATTCATTTATTTGAAGGAGTCTGTTCTTCTTTTGGAAGTTCTCCAAGTTTTGTGTATTAGGTTTCCTAGATCTGCCCGCCTAATCCTGTTTTCCATCATTTGTTTTTTCTATGTTTTTATAGGTATCTATAATTTTTGTTTGACTTTCAGACTATTAATTTAGTTCTTAGTGGGGGTTCAACCTCTTGTGTCTGTTTCCCTATTGCATTTTTACTTAGAAAATCATAGCTGGGGCGCCTGGGTGGCTTAGTCGGTTGAGCGTCCGACTTTCGCTTAGGTCATGATCTCGCGGTTCGTGGGTTCGAGCCCCGCGTCGGGCTCTGTGCTGACTGCCAGCTCAGAGCCTGGAGCCTGTTTCAGTCTGTGACTCCCTCTCTCTCTGACCCTCCCCTGCTCACGCTGTCTCTCTCTCTCTCCTAGAAATAAATAAAAACATTAAAAATTAAAAAAAAAAAAAGAAAATCATAGCTATTGGTTCTAGAAAGTTCTTTTGTGCTCTATTGGCATTTTCTTGAGAATTCCTGTGTGTGTGTGTGTGTGTGTGTGTGTGTGTGTGTGTGTGTATTGCTTGCCGAAGATCTCTCTTCTGACTCTCTTACCATGTGGCCACAGGCTATGGTTGAGTTCTACCTCAATACTCTCCTCCTCCTCAGCCTGTGTAAACAAAAGCAGGATCAACCCAGGCACCAGAAAGCAGTTCATCCAGACATTGGGGGTCTCTGAGATGCCACTGGTGGTCAAGGCAATCACTGCTCATTCACAGTCACCGTCTCTCTCGTGCTGCTCTCCTCTGACACAAAGCATCAGGGTCCCCTCAATGACTACTCACAAGCTCTGTAGCCAACCTGCAGCTTGCAAAGAGCTCCTTCCCGTACTACACAACTGCTGCCGCCTGAGCCTGGTCCGACACGCCTCTGTGCAGGACACACAACCCAGCCCCTGCAAAGGTCCCTCTCTGGGAGCTGTGCCCTCCCTGCCAGGACAGAGCAGTTGGACAAGGTCTCTGGCTCACTCATCTAATGGCTTTGTTCTGAAGAATATACCCTTAGGAGTCTCTCCTTTAGAGGCGCCTGGGGGGCTCAGTCAGTTGAGTGTCTGACTTCAGCTCAGGTCATGATCTCACAGTCCATGGGTTCAAGCTCTGCGTCGGGCTCTGTGCTGACAGCTCAGAGGCTGGAGCCTGTTTCAGATTCTGTGTCTCCCTCTCTCTCTGCCCCTCCTTCCCTCGCGTTCTGTCTCTGTGTCTCAAAAATAAATAAATGTTTAAAAAATTGTTTTAAGTCTGTCCTTTAGCATAGCCCTCCAGAAAAGTACCTGTCCTATTGACTTCGGACTTTCTGTTGAGCGAGGGAAGGCACAGTGACCAAGGGTTTCAGTTCATCTTCCCCAACCAACATCTGTCTCCACAGGTGCTGTAGTTCCTTTGGTGTTTCCTGATTCTCAACCACCGTTACCAGGATATATTCAGTTCCTTCAACAGGCATTGATTAAACTTCTACGTCATGCACAATGGTGAGATGTCAGAGGCAACAGACAGCAGGTCTGGCTGAGGAAAATACATTAGTTTCAGTGATGAGGGGGTTGTGAATGAATGAAATGAGAAATACACATGCGCACGAAGCTAGTACAGCAATCTAAGGTACATGCTGTGCCCCTTAAAGAAAGTAATAACAAAACTACTGCGGTAGGTCCCCTCCCTAAGGAGTGTGGTGAGAAAAGATCTCAGGATAAGGGAAGGCAGCCTGGTTACGTGAGGTCCCTCATGACCCTGTGACCTGAGACCACCCGATCAGACTGTATGTCTATTCATTACTCATATAGGGGAGACAACGAAGTCAAAAACATGTAAAAGACTATCTACCATGTGGCTCGGTTTTTCAGGTACAAACCCAGCCGAGCTCAGTGCCAGCACCAATAAATTTGCTTCCTGGAAAGAAAAGCCTCAGTGTCATGACTCCTGTGCGAGCGCCCTGCCACACTACAGACACCAGGGGACACTTGCAAGGTGCACTGAGGAGGTAGACACTGTGGGGCTGGGTGACTGAACATGAACTACAGGACGATAAAGAGTCATCCAGGTCCATGCACTGCTTTCTCCCATGATGTCTCCAAGAGTAGACGAACAAGGAGCCATTTTTGGAAGGAAATTCCGGTTTTGAGTGCGTTGAGTTTCCGGAAACAGAACGTAAGTGTGCAATGTACCTATGTGGTAGGAACCCCTCCCTAAGGATAGAAAAAAAAATGAAGAAAAGAGGAGAGAAAACTTCAAGGTCACTTAGATATGCGCCCAGGTGCCTACATCCTCCATGTTCTTGTAAACTGAGACAACTTAATCAGACTGCCACGTTTATGTGTGTTACCATATATGGGAGACAAAGAAATAGAAAATGTATTTAAAAAACTATGCCATGTGATGTGGGCCGCTCAGTTCTTTGGGTACGAACCCAACTGAGTGGTGCCGGCACGAATAAAGTTGCTTCCTGGAAAGAAAAGCCTTGGTGTCACGACTCTCTGTGTGAAAATCCTGCAACACCTAAGGCCCAGGATGGAGATCTAGGTGAAATTATCATCAACACTCAAATGGTAGTCCCAGCCACAGGGGTAGGTGAGGCCAAGGAAGAATCCTGCAAAGCAAGGAGCGCAGGTAAAGGACAGAGCTCTGAGGGACATCCACATTTAAGGAGCAGATAGATGTAGAGACACACCAAGGAGATGGAGAAGAAGTAGAATCTTAGAAGAGAAAATATGAGAGAGATGGGGGAGAGGGTTTTTAAAAGAGAGCCATCATGGGGCATCTGGGCGACTCAGTCGGCTGGGTGTCCGACTTTGGCTCAGGTCACAATCTTGCGGTTCATGAGTTCAAGCCCCACGTCAGGCTCTGTGCTCAGAGCCCGGAGCCTGCTTTGGATTCTGTGTCTCCCTCTCTCTCTGCCTCTCCCTCACTTGCTCTCTCTCTCTTTCTCTCAAAAATAAATATTTAAAAAAATTTTAAAGACTCATCATCAATGCAGCCATGTAGATGGTTCACTGCACAACACTGGCTAGCATCAGCCACATGGACCACATTAATGGCACCCCCCAAAGAATTGTGCAGTGGATCACTTGCACAACCGAGTGTGGCCATAAGATCAAATGCCACAGTTAGACCAAGTAAGATCAGAAATGTCCATAGGCTTTGGCAACAAATGGAAGTCGCTGGTGACCTCAGCAAAGCAGGTTCTGTGGTGTAATGAGGGCAGAGAGTACAGTGAGACATGTGAATGGACTGGACGTGGAGGCGGCAGGCATGGCCCTGTCCCTGAAGAAGCTTGGCTACGAGGAAGGAGGAAGGTACTAGTGGGGGCGGACTCATGGCTGAGAAAGGGTTATTTTGTTTCATTGATTGATCAGTGGATCCTTGATTCCAGATGGGAAATAGTTGAGCATGGCTATTTAATGAGGGGAACGGACCAGTAGGGAGGGAGACATTAAAAATAAAAGCTAGATGTGCAATCCTGCCAAGACAGAAAGCTGAAAACCAGAATAAGGGCTTATCCTTAAAGAGGAGGAAGATAACTGTTCTCTTGAAACACAAGGAAGGCAGAAGGACCCAATGGCTGCACATGGAGTAGCGGGAATGTAAGGCCGTTGATGCAGAGTTTCCCTGATGACCTTGCAGGTCTCTGCTGAGAGAAAAGAGGAGCTGCCAGATAGAAAGCTGTCGTGTAAGGCCTCTGAGTACGAAGAGGGAATTTAATAGCTCCGAGGCAGAAACTTAAAACTCAGTTTAATGTTTTAAAGAAAGTGTCTGAAGCTATAATCATCAGGTAGAGAGATGCTGGTCAAGAAAGCACAGAGTACCCCCCACCCAAGGAGATCTCCTGATGGCAAACAAGCACATGAAAAGGTGCGATGCATCACCTGCCATGGGGGAAATGCTGATTAAAACCATGAGACACCACCGCAGGCCTATTATAACGGCCTGAATTCGAGACACTGACAACACGAAATGCCAGTGAGGATGTGGAGCCACACAGGAACTCATCACTCACTGCTGGTGGGATTGCAAAATGGTACGGCCGCTGGGGAAGACAGTTTGGAAGCTCCTTACGAAAATAAACCTAGTCTTACTCTACAGTTCTGCAGTTGTGCTATTTGGTACCTACCCAAAGGAGATGAAAACTTTCGTCCACACAAAACCCTACACACGAATGTTGATAGCAGCTTTATTCCTTTTTTTTTTTTAATGTTTTATTTATTTCTGAGAGAGAGAGAGAGGCAGCGTGAGCAGGGGAGGGTCAGAGAGAGAGGGAGACACAGAATCTGAAGCAGGCTCCAGGCTCTGAGCTAGCTGTCAGCACAGAGCCCAACGCGAGGCTCGAACCCACGAACCGTGAGATCATGATCTGAACCAAAGTCGGACGTCTAACCGACTGAGCCCCCCAGGCACCCCGATAGCAGCTTTATTCCTAATTGCCAAAACTGGGGGGCAACCAAGATGTCCTTCAGCAGTGAAAGGATAAAACAATAGTGACCCATCTGGACAATGGGATAATATTCAGCACTAAGAAAAATGACCTAACAAGCCATGAAAAGACAATAGGGACACTTAGTATTACAAAGTGAAAGGAGCCAACATGGAAGGATCCATACGTGAGGATTCCGACTTGTGTGACCTTCTGGAAAAGGCAAAACTGCGGTGACAAAAGCTTAGCACCTGGGAGTGGGGGTGGGATGGGGGTGGGGGGCACATGAATGGACAGGGCACAGAGGATTTTTAGGGCAGTGAAAATACTCCTGGGATACAATGATGGATATAGTCATTATACATTTGCCTAAACCTACGGATGTTGGGTGATTATGACATGTCAACATAGGCTCATCCTTGATAAAAATAAATAAATAAATCAATAAAGTACCGCTCTGGTGACTGATGTTGTTGATGTGAGGAAGCCGGACCTGTGTGGCAGCAGAGGGCCTGTGGAAAGTCTCTGCACCCTCCTCTTTACTTTTTGTAAACCTGAAACTACCCTAAAAATGTTTTAACTGAAATGAAAAATGAAAAATATAGTTTTAAGTGGGGCGCCTGGGTGGCTCAGTCAGCTCAGATCATGGTCTCACAGTTTGTGAGCTTAAGCCCCACATCAGGCTCTGTACCGTCAGATCCTCTGTCTTCCTCTCTCTCTTTGCCCCACACCCCCCCAAAAGTAAGTATACATTTTTTAAAAACAATGATTTTTTTTAAGTTAAAACAAAAGAGAAAATAAGGAAGAGCCCCAAGGAGGCCTTCAATGTCCATGCAAGCTCTAGGTGAAGGGGGTGCCTGACCTGCTTCTGTGTTTGTCTGCTTAGTTGACAGGACTGTGGAGCTGGTCCATCAGCAACAAGACCCTGAGGCCATTAACTCAGACCAATCTCTCTCAGTCACCAAGCAGCCTCTTAATCCTCCACGAATGTGTTTGCCATGCAGGCAGAAAGCCCTGGTCTTATTGAAATGAACGTACAGATCAACTGCCAGTTACCCTTCTTCCTGGAAACAGGAAATCTTGGGTTAAAAGTTAAATTGTTTCTTTCCAGTTGCAGGCCTACCATCAGTTTTTGTTTTTGTTTTTGTTTTGGAATAAGGTGGCCCTTAACAACTTTGTATCAAGGAAGAACAAAGAGCTACTCGCAGGAAGTACCCTGCGTGCCTGGTGATCCCTTGGGGTTTGTAGCCTTACACCCTCTTCGTCTACATTCTAGGCAAACCTAGCCAGTCCCATGGCTTGAAATGCCATCTGTAGTTATACGCCCAGCCCTGAATTCTCACCTGAGACGTATATACCCACTTTATCTACTTGATATCTATTTTTGGAGATCTCTACCTCCAATCGAATGTGTTTGGAACTTTCAGTTTTAGAAAGTTAGAAAACTTTCCAGTTTTAGAACTTCTTATTTTCCTTCCCAAACCCACTCCACCCACGGCTTCCCCTTTGTCAGTTGAGGGCATCACCAATCTTGCAGTTGCTCAGGCCAAAAACCTAGGAGTCATCCTTCATCTCATTCCCTCACCCTCTACAATCCATCCAATCCAGTAGCAAGTCCTAGAGTCGGATCTACAAAATACATACTTGGGGTTCCTGGGGGGCTCATTCGGTTGAGCGTCCGACTTCTGCTCAGGTCATGATCTCACGGTCATGAGTTCGAGACCCGCATTGGGCTCTATGCTGACAGCTAAGAGCCTGGAGCCTGCTTTGGATTCTCTCTCTCCTTCTCTCTCTGACCCTCCCCCACTCATGCTCTGTCTCTCAAAAATAAACATTAAAAAATATATATACACCGAATTTGTCCCAGCTTCCTCCAACTGCCTGCTATCCATCCATCCATCCATCCCGCACTCCATCTCCACCCTAGACTAAGCCACCAGCATCTCTCAGTGGGCGAGCCACCCAACTGGTCCACCTGCTTCAGCTCAAGCCCATGCAAGCCTCCCACACCATGGTCCATTCCTTATGCTGCAGCCAGAATGGCCTTCTAACACTAAATTGCATCACATCATTTTTCTGTTCAAACTCTCCAGTGATTTCCTGTGGAGCTTAGAATATAATTCCGACTTTTCACCATAATCAAAAAGAGCCTACCTGCCCGGCTCCTGCCCACCACCCCCCCCCCTCTCTCCTGCTCCTCTCTTATCCACTGCAGCCTTCTTCCTGTTGGTGCACAGGGCTCCTTTAACGTCAGATCACAGCCTTCACGTTGGCCCTGTGGGACCTGGGCTGTGCTTTCCCCCAGACCTCCCCGGTTGGCTCCTCGTGCCCACAAGCTCTCCCCATTACTCTCTAGTGCAATGTGCATTTTCGTTTCTTCTTGGAAATTAAGACACGTAAAAATTACATAAAACTGACTGGTATTTTCTTATTAACTTGTATATTCTGTTAGTTAACTAGTATGTAAGCCGTGAGGACAGGGATCCTGTCTGCCTTGTGAAGTGTATCCCTGAACGGCACCCGGCACATGATGGGGCTCAGTAAGTACTGGCTGGATTTGACTTGGGTTCAAGAGATGCCTAGCACTGGTCATGCAAGAAAAGCATCCTCTTGAACACCTTCATGCCACCAAAGGCAGGCAAAGTAGATACACGGAGGTTTCGATTAAACCGGAAGTCGGCTCGGCTCTCAAGCCAAGCGTTAGATCTATCTACACATCGTGGAAATTGCTGCCTCAGCATGCCCAGTCCCAGTCAGGCCTGTGGCTTTGTTGCCTGCTCTGCTGAGCCCAGGACTCCAGGTGTCCTGAGGTCACCCAGGTGGTGACAACAGATGCCTCTTTCTTCTCACCACGGTTTTTTTTTGGGGGGGGAGGGGGGATGGTAGTTATTCCAATGAAAGTATTCCCCATGCACTAAGAAAAATTGAAAATTACAGGTAAGTATGACAAAGCAGGAGAAAAATCACTCATGATCTTCACACTCTTAGCATTCTGGGATATTTCCCTACTTTCCAAGGTATGTTGAGATAACCCGTAAATAGTTTGCTAACCTTTTCTTTCTCATTATATTGTTAAGCACTTAGGGTCATTGGAAATTGTTCCATAGATAGAATTAAATGGCTTAGTAATATTTCATTGTCTGGATAATTTACTGAACCACTTTTCTTTTAGAAGGTTTTTTTTTTCCCAATACTAACACGGCTATGGACATTTATCTCCACATATAAATATGTTTATATTTAAAAAATTTTTCCCCGTGGATAAATACCGATCTCTTTACAGCCCGTGATAGAGTCCCTAATCAAACCAGGGTAAGCCCGATGAAAACCTTTAGAAAGCATAAGCATTGAAAAAAACTACCGAAGTGCTCCCACGTCGTTCATAATGAAAACAAGGCCAATTATATCACACCCCATGTTTCCCTTCAAAGTATTATCATTAAGTATGAAAAATGCATGATTGTCAACCATCAGTTTCTCCTGCCACACTGTTAACTTCTATGGACACAGGGACCTTGTCCATCTTATTCATAGTACCAGGCATACACTAGGTGCTCGATACTACTGGTCGGATGGATGGGTAATCGATATACTAGGGAGAATGTGAAAGACAGAGAGAGAAGAAAACTGCTGAACACCAATCCTCCAAACACTGGCCCGCCTCCCACACCCCAACGCCTCCCGTGGCAGCAGAACTCACACCCCTGTCCATTCCATTTATTCTTCATACAAATTTTATTCATACAGTTTTATTTTTAAATCATTTACACGTATTCATACAAAGAAAAATAAATTTCAGGATGGAACCTTGGGACCATGGTAGTTTAAAAAAAAAAATCTCTCTGATCATTAGCTACTGAAGACAAGGCAAGAGGCTCAGCAGTCATTTCAAGGGGTCGGTGAACCTCCCCACGTGTGGGGCAGCAGGCAAGACCTCAAGCTGCTCCCTCATCTTCCCTCCGTCTACACCTTGGGAAGGTGCTGCGGGGGGAGGGGGTGTTTCAATGCTCTCCCCTAGAAACATTTAAGAAGTACAGCAAAAGGCGTATGGGAACACTGACCTGCCTCTGCTAGGAATCTGGCAAGACTGCCATCTCTGAGCCACGTTTCTAGAAGAGCTAGCTCATTCCTGCTCGCACGCCTTTCTAGGAGGGGGGCTTGCTGCACTCACCACCCCCCTCAGCCTACTTGCTCTGTCCTCCCACCAAAGGCCCCAAATCGGAGCCCTTAATCTGATGCCATCTGGTCTCTTCTAGGTTCATTCCACAAAGAGGCCATCCCCCTACCCCCCCACACACAGTCTCTGTACAGGTGACCCCAGCCCTCCTGGGGACCCCTCAATAAAGACGCCAGCATTACTGTGAGTGGCACTGCACCCAGGGAGCCCGAGCTACAGTCAGGAGAGGCCCAGGAGCAACAGAACTGGGAGCACCCCTATGAAAACTCAGCTCCGCTGGGCCAAAGCAACATTTAAATCCAATAGGCCGACTCCTAACATCCCGTCCCAGATCCCGCCATCACGAGGTGTGCGGTAGAAGAACCTGTCACACACGACTGCCCAAGGAAACTGTACTATCATCAGCTCCCAGTAAAAGGGGGGGAAAGGACAGGCAGATGTTGCGAATGTGGTAGACCCCATCAGAAATGGCAGCTGATGACAAGTTACCCTAGATCTTTGGGTCCTACCCAAAAAGCAGCACCAAGAAAGGGCATGATGAGCAGAGAGATCTGTAGCTGGATGTACAGCCCCTGTACCAAGGGACTCAGAGTCAACACAGGTCATTTTCCCACAGCTACGTAGGAAGGACACAGACGACCCCACCCCCTAGATTGAGGCAGCTCCTGAGAGGCCGTACTGCTTGTGGTCATCAGCCCACCCCCTTGGTAGGCCCGTTTGGGGAGAGGGAGTCACATCCAGAGCAGGGACCCCTCCAAGCAGACACTCGCAGGGCAGCCCATCCCACTGTCACTGGGGCAGGCCAAACATAGTTAGGAGCGTGGGCAGGTCCCGGCTGTCGGCTGCCCCATAAGCATCACTCTGGCCTAACATAGACAATGCCAAACGTAGGGTGCTCCAGATATTCTCTGACATGGCACCCCCTTCTCCCCGAGGGCCCCGGCTTTTCCTCTGCATGTTCAGGGCCTCCAAAAAGTGTTCCACAGCCTCCCTGTGGGGAAGAAAAATGAGAGATGGTGAGCAGAACATGACTCAAAGGAGCAGGTCAACCGGCCTGGGGAGAAGGCTGGGGCCAGTGAGTCAGACGCGGGACCAGAGAATGAGGCGCGAGGCTCAAAGGCAGGGGGAGAGAGCTCGTCCAGTAACCACTCAAGAGCTGCCCTCACCGGTGCGCTCCGAGGTTGATGCAGCTGATGCCCAGGTTATAGCGGGACCGTATGTAGCCGGGCTGGAGCTCAAGGGCCCGACGGTACGCGGCTACAGCTTCTTCACTCTGGTTTCCGTTGGCCAGGGTGGCCCCCAGCTTGTTCCACAGCAAATAGTCCTGGGACAGGGATGGAGAAGGGTTAGGAACGAAAGCCGGGCTCGGATACACTTCCGCCCGTTCCTCCCCCTCTTCCCCATCCTGTCCGGCTAAGGTAGGCTCCTTGCCACTCCTGTTGTCTGCTGTTCACTGCGTGACACAGCGTGACCGCCCTCGGTCGCATGCAGGCTCCCCTACGTGCAGACGACCCTGGACTCCCAGCCGTCCCGGCCCAGTCCTCCCAAGGCAACCAGTCTAAGAAACGAAATCTCCTGCGACTCCTCTGAAGTTCCCAACAAGTGACTCTTGGGTAAGACACAGTCAAGTTCTAGTTCTGTTCCACCCGAGGCTCACGTTGGGACGAACGCTGAGGGCAGCTGTGAAACAGTCCACCGCCTTGTCATACTCCCCGCTCAGGTTGAAGAGGACTCCCAAGCCACACTGCACATCAGGGTCGATGGCTGTAGGGTCCAGGCGCACAGCAGCCAGGAAGAGCTCCTTCACTTCAAGAAATAGGGAGCTGGATAAGTAGGGGAAAAAGGAAAAAAAAAACCACAAAACACAGGTGGATGGAGGGTCGATATTCCTACCCTCCCAAATTCCTTAGCCATTCATAACCCCGAGATCCCCCAATCTATCAGTCACCCTCCTACCCACAAAGTCCACTTTAAAAACATGTTTCTCTGTTTCATCCCAGCACTGTACCATGGAGTGTGGACCTCCTTCAAGTGGATCCTGGGTTTCCTGTCCCAGTTCTTTTTTTTAAATATGTTTTTAAACGTTTATTCATTTTGTGTGAGAGAGGCAGAGACAGAGCATGAGCAGGGGAGGGACAGAGAAAGAGGGAGACACAGAATCTGAAACAGGCTCCAGGCTCTGAGTTGTCAGCACAGAGCCCAATGTGGGGCTTGAACCCACGAACTGTGAGATCATGACCTGAGCCGAAGCTGGACACTTAACTGACTGAGCCACCCAGGCGCCCCATCTCCCATCCCACTCTTAAACCCCTGAGCTTCAATCTATCCCAGCTTCCAAAATCAAGGTCCTCCTCCTACCGGGACTCAAGTCACCATCTGCCCCCCCAAGCATCCCTCACACTCACTCCGACAAGAGAGATCCCAGGATGCGCTTGCTGGGGCCCTGTCCTGCCCCACCAGCCCCTTCTTCACCACGCACGACCAAATGGGCATAGGCCGGTGTGTAGCGCAGCCAGTCTCGCAGGGTTTCACAGGCCTGTCGCTGCAAGGACTCGTTGGTGAAGCTCACGGCCAGGGCCATCAGTGCTGTCCGGTTATCGGGCTTTAGCTCCAGACACCTGTTTGGACAGAGAGGGGCAGAGCTGGCCTACGCAGGGAAGCTGGAATACAGTCATGGAATGCAGAGCCCTGATGGCCTCGCCTGCCAGCTCCCTCAGGGTAAAATCCAGAGGGATCCTCTACATATGAGTTATAAATAAAACTACAGAAATGAGAAGGGAAATGTTTTAGGAGCCGAGGAACCAGTGAGGGTTCCACATATAAAATTACCAGCTCATGAAGGAATGGAACCAGGTATCTCCAATTCCCTCCAAACCTGAGAGTTTGGCCCATGGAAACGCTCTTGCTGGTGGCCAGAAAGATGAGGGTCTGGGCCTGGGATCCTAGCATTTTAAAGGCTATTTGTGGGGCCCCGGAGCCACTGCACCCCACCTTTCATGTACTCACTTCCGCAGCGCGCTGATGGCTAACAGCTCTTGTTCATTCTCTGCCTGGGTGGTACCCAGGTACTGCCACGCCTAGAGAGAAGGTGCCAGATTCCATCACCCTTGTAGTCACCTTCCCATCCTCCCTTCCTCTGGCTTCCCCTGCCACTCGCCTTCCCACACTTACCCCCTAAGCTGAGGCCCCCAGCCAGGCCCCCCTCCACCTGCAACTGTTCTGTGGGGGATGGACTCCCTCCAGCACTGAAGGAGGCGGTGTCTCCTACGAAGACAGAGCACCCAGTCCCTCACCTCCATGTGCTTGGGCTCCTGCTGCACCGCTGCCTCAAAAAGTAGCACGGCGTTCGGCAGGTCCCCCTCCTGAAGCCGCCGGAGCCCTTCCTCAAAAGGCTGCGGGTGGTCGCGCAGGGGGTTCTCCTCCTCAAACTGGTACCCCTGCAGGGAAGGGAAGCCAGGTGAAGGCCTGTCCGGGCAAGAGCCATCACAGTCAGAGCAGCAGAGATGGGAGGGGATGCCCAGCACAGAGGTGGGGAAGCCGAAGACCTCCAACAAGTATCTCAATTAAACGCCAGCAAATTCTCCAAATTATAAAGGAGAGCCTCCAGGACGACGGTGAACTCACTCAGTATCAGGTTCAGGCTGCGGTCTCCGGTTCACAGTAACTGAAAAGCTGAGCCAGTCTACAAACTGGGATCCGTGCCGGAAGGAAGCTCATTTTAGGAAGTCTCTAAAGGCCTGGATTCCTACATCCTTGACTGTCACCCTGGACAGAACACATTCCTTACGAGATCTGCTGATGGCAATGAGATGAGCTCTGCTTAGCTCTTCAAAGGGCACTTCCTGTTTGCCTGCAGCTGTGTGATAACGCATAATGGGAATGCAATTTCGAGTCAGAGGTCCCACAGCTCCAAAGCCACTCCGGCCTAGCTCCGAGAATCACCGTGAGCGCCCACTGGATAGCATGCGGCCTAGCACTTCGAAAATTTTAGTTGTTCCCTAAGTTCATTCTTGGCAGTTGCTAATATTAACCCATATCTGACTGTAAATGAAAGCTAGATCCCAAAACCCTGATGGCACAAAATGCTTCGGAAAAACACCGTTGTCTTCTGGCTGAAGATTTCTCATTTCAGGGAAGGATTAAAATGCTATGTGCAGAGCTCTGTCTATGGGTATTTCACGCTGGGCAGAGAGGTACTAAGACAGGAGTCGCTAGGAAGCCGCATGACTTGGGACCAGCAAATAAAAGGTTCCTCTTTGGGGAATAAATCGTCACCATCACAAAACAATATACCAGAATGAAAAGATGCAGACTACCAGGGAGAGCCCTTCTAAATGCAGCTGAGGACAAAGAAGAATGAAACCATCTATAGCAAAGACAGCAGTGAGGCCCTTTTTCACTATTGCTATGGAACCACTAATGAACCAGAAACACCTAAATCTTACCAGCCAAGTTCTAAACCCTGACAAGTCATTGGATGAAAATTATTTGTGACAGAAACAAATAATTACAGTGGAAGTCTAAGAAGCAAGATATATTACAGGAGATGGATTAGGAATAAACGTATTAAAAGTATATTCACGTCGAGAGCAGGTAACATTCCTGGGATATAGCTGTACGATATGAATACTCTGAAGGTAGATCATGACCCTCGACCAGGGATCAGCACATCTTTTCTGGAAAGGGCCAGATATGAAGTATTTTGTCACTACTCACCTCCACCTTTGGAGAGAGAAAGGGGCCACAAATATGTAAACAAATAAGCATGATTGTGTTCCAATAAAATTTTATTTATGGAAACTGAAGTGTGAACTTTATATAATTTGCACATGTCACAGAATATTACTTTTCATTTTTTTCAACCATTTAAGAATGTTAACGCCACTATCAGCTCCTCGGCTGGGCAAAAGTAGCTAGCAGCCCAGACCCCCCTGTGGCCGTAGTTTGCTAACCCCCGTCCCGGACGCAGATCCCTCCACTATCAACCTCAACAATCTATGTTTTAGGCCACCCTGTAGGAAACAGATCATTGTCATTTAGAACACAGTTTCCTAATGAAACCAACTCCTGCCCCTCAGAACTGATGCGAGTATCAAATGAGAATATTCACCTAAGTCGTCTTATTCTCAAAAAGCATAAAATATCATCCACAAAAATAGGCATGATCCTCGGAAGACAAGGCAACACATCCCTGCCATCAGGAGGTCCTTGAAATCCCCTCTTGTTCCTTGCCATCTGTCCTCCTGGCCATCGTCAATGCTGATCAAAGAGGAACTTTTCAAAATTAGAACGTATGCATAAATAGAAAAAAAGAATATGGTGGAGGAAGCTTCAAACCAAAAGAACGTGGCATTAGCTTATGATCGCTGTTGCAACCTAAAAAATCTAATCTGAGCCAATCGGGTCTGATCAGCTGTCTGGTCTATTCCAAAATCTCACAGGATCATGCAGCAGAAATAGGATTACTCCTAAGAGTCCAGCCCGTCACAGAACCGTCTGTATGCTAAAGAGATACAATACCTGCTTGAGCTACAGATGTTGTCTTGAAAATTCAAGGACGATCCAGTAAAAAAAAATAGTATATTCAGAGACCCATGAATTTGCATGACAATCAGGATCAGATCCACATTTAAAAACAAAAAAGGCACTACTGACATATAACTCAGTAATAGTTAGCACAGGGCTGCCTGGGTGGCTCAGTCAGTTGAGTGTCCAACTCTTGATTTCAGCTCAGGTCGTGATCCCAGTGTCGTGGGATTGAGCCCCAAGGCAGGCTCTGCACGGAGCGTGGAACCTGCCTGGGATTCTCCCTCTCCCTCTCTCTCTATCCCTCCCCTCCTCTAAAAAAAAAAAAAAAAAAGTATTCAGGAAAATTTTATGCTACCTAGTATATCGTTAATATGAGAGTAAATATTGCTAAGAAATGCTACTCATACAAAACCAGTGATATATCTATATTTATCAAAGTTATGGGAATTTTAACCTAAAATTTATAATTTGCCGTTTGCAAGACGAAGGGACCCTGCAACTTATCAAATTGCTTGTACAAAGTAATAAATGTGTACTTCCTCCTCAGAATTCTACAGAAGAAACTCTTATTGGGCAAAACATAGGGCAAGGTCCAAGAAGTAAGCTCTCTTTTCTATCATGTAAGATGATAGCTCTTAAAAACTAAGAATGAAATAAATGGTAAACAAATTCCTATTTTTCCCAGGACTGTTTTTCATTGGCTTTCAAATGCTAGCTTTCTTTTTTTCTTTTCCTATTTGAGAAAGCAAGAGTGCACGAGCAGGGGAGAGGGACAGAGGGGGAGAGAGAAATAAATCTTAAGCAGGCTCCACGCAGAGACCGACTCGGGACTCGACCCCACAACTCTGGGATGACGACCCGAGCTGAAATCAAGAGCTGGACACTCAACAGACTGAACCACCCACAGGCACCCCAAATGTTGGCATGTTTAAAGTTATCTTGTACTTCACTCGGCCCTATCTTTGCATAGCTCCCCTCTGTGAAGACCTACACCTCCTGCACCCTGCTTTACATCTGTGCTAGCCCCAGAGTTCTTTCCCAGCCAGATCTGAGCTGAGAGGAGGTATCGCGATTCACCTCCACAGTTCCTGTTTTGCCTCTTCCAAAACAGTTCTCTGCCTTCCCCCTCGTGTTTCAGCTCAGCAGCTCCATTCTTTTTTTAATTTATTATTTATTTTGAGAGAGAGACACAATCCCACGCAGGGTCCATACTGTCAGTGCAGAGCCCAATGCAGGGCTTAAATTCACAAACTGTGAGATCATGACCTGAGCTGAAATCAAGAGTCGGATGCTTACCCGACTGAGCCACAGACGCCCCCTTAGAAGTTCTATTATTAACCGCATCCCTAAATACTTTACAGCCCAAGGCAGATTCTGTTCTACAGCCATACCTCTGAAACAGCATAAGCTTCTAGGTCTAAAGTATATGCTCTATGCAAAACTAGATCATCTTTCACCAAAGACAGCTGGTAATATAATTCTTTGAAAACTGAATTGGCACAAGTGGTCAGTACCCACAGAAACTTAAATCCAAATTTAAAATGAACCTGTGAGTTAAAAAAAGTAAGTAGATATTAAGGTGGGGAGACAGAGAGACAGTCTACCAATTACCACTCTCTACCAAGGGGGTCATCTATCTCCTCAAAATGTTCTCAGTCAACCTCCAAAGCACAGCTCCTTCATCTGGCTTCTGAATGCATCACGGGCAAATCTCTATCCTAAGTGTTATGTCACCGTATTACCATTATTTGACAAGGACGGTCTATCACTATGAATCTTTACACCCTCAGAACAAAGCACACCTTCAGACGCTGGAGGAGGGAGGCAAGGGAATGACTTAGACTTCCCTTTGTTGGAAAGGGGGTTCAAGGAAGTCCTTACCTGAAAGTAGGGACCCTCCAAATTCAGGATGAAAGGAGAAACAAAAAACGAGGAAAGCCTGCAACCCGAAAGCCGAGTTCTTACCTTATCGTAGGAAGCAGACGTGAGGTCATCATAGTCAGAAAGCCAGGGGTGGGCCTCAGCGTCCCGCTTCGCCATCTCCTCCAACTCTGCCTGCAACTTGTCCCAGAAATCGACATCAGACTGCAGGGAAGGGAAGGCAGCTAGAAAATGGAGATTCGTCATGGCCCACCCCCCAGCACCCGCCCCCCAGCACCCTCAGCGCCGCTCGGGCACATCCCTGAAGGCAGCAGTTCTTAAATTTCAGTGTATTTGAGATCCTCTGAAGAGCTGTTTAAAATGAAGATTCCTAGGTCCTACCCTCAGGTTCTGAGTCTGCAGTGTGAGCTGGTGCCCTGGGATTTGAATCTGACCGACCCCACCCCAAGCAACTCTGACACAGAGGCCCAGGGACACTGGGACGGACAATGTTTGTCAACTCTGCTGTTAGGACACCCCCTCTCTCCAAAGGAGTGACCTCTCCGGAGGTGTCTGCTCCTGCGCTGCCTGCTCTCACCTCTATAGCTGACTTGGCTCGTTCAAACTCCACGTCGAGGGCAGCTGTGTTTACTGGTCTTGTGAACTGGTCAACCCAGGCATCCGAGGTACCCTGTGACAAAGAAGGACGATCAGGCCACCACCAACTTTCTACTGACTAACCACCCACTGAACACCAGCAACCTAGACACTCCTGAGAGCATTCTCAGGGTCTCGTTCCCACCCACTCAGGACCTCGATGCTACCAAGACAAGTTGGCAATAAAATCCCTTCCCCGTCTAGGACCACTGAACACTGGGCCCAAGGCCTGGGGCACCGGCTGGCTCTCAAGTGGGACTGGGAAGTGACAGTGTCCTACCTGCTGTTGTATAAACTCTGCTGCCCACTGTTCTGCCTGAGCTCGGCCCGACCCTGCACCGGACTCCAGGGACACCTGCCCCTCGCCAATCTGCCGCACGAATTTCAGGAACTGGGGCACAGAGACACACATAGGCCACTTGGGAGAGGACTTCCAGGTCCTTCCATGCTCTCTCAACCATGCCCCGGAGAAGCCTGCGCTCCTCCTCCCCCTGACCACCTCTAGCTGCAGACAAGATCTGCTAAAGACCCTGAAAATGTGGATAACAAAAAGGAAGGGATTTCTGGCTCTAAAGATTCGAGAAGATAGAGAAAAGCAGAAGGGTTAGTGTGCAAGAAGCGAGGGAAGGAGGCCAAGAGGAAGAGGCAGGGTCCTAAGTCTCTGTTCTCAAGACAGGAAGGAGTGGACCCAGGAGTTTATCTCCTTCTCTTTCAACTGGGTACGAAAAGCTGGACTCTTGACTTTGAAGGCCAGCTCTGCTGGGCAAAACAGCGGCGGGAAGCGGCTCACCTCAGAGTTAGCCAACTTGGGGTCATCCACCTTGGCCACAAAATCACTGGCTGTGTGCTGCAGATCCTCCTCGGGGTGGTACTCGTCATACCTGCAACGGGTAAGGACAGGCCCGTTCCGCACACCCGTGGGCCAGCTGCTTCCCCCTCTACTCCCCGCTCCCAGCCCATGGCAAGGAAGGTTCTTATCAAGGAAAAGATACAAGTTCTTGTGGAAGGCCTACAAATTCCAATTTACGCTAAAAAAGGACCCTGCTGGGGGGCGCCTGGGTGGCTGTGGGTTAAGCAATTCTTGGTTTCACCTCAGGTCATGATCTCACAGTTGGGGGGGTTGAGCCTCACCTCAGGCTCTGCACTGACAGTATGGAGCCTGCTTGGGATTCTCTGTGTCTCTCTCTCTCTCTCTCTCTCTGGCCCTCCCCCATTCACATGGTCTCTCTCTCAAAACAAACAAAATTTTAAAAGAAAAAAAGGACACTTGGGCAGATGTGGCAAAGTACTAGCTACGTTCTTTTACCTCTCCCATTCCCAAACACACCTTTGCAGAGGGAAGGAATACAGTGGCAGCCTCCGGATTAAAAAGGGAATAGGGTACATAAGGTAAAGCTATAAACTTCTGGTTGAGGACACTTAGGATTCGCGACTCACTTACATTTGCAACATACATTTCTAGGGGTAATAATATAAGTGGGAACCTTAACACTGCTCACTTAGTTAAGTGTCCGGCTTCAGCTCTTGTCATGATCTCATGGTTGGTTCAGCCCCACATCAGGCACTGCACTGATGTGCAGAGCGTGCCTGGGATTCTCTCCCTCTCCCTCTCTCTGCCCCTCCCTTCCTCCATCAAAATAAATAAACTTTAAAAAAAGCGGGTGCACCTGGGTGGCTCAGTCAGTTAAGCGTCCAACTTGAGCTCAGGTCATGATCTCAGTCTGTGAGTTTGAGCCCCACATCAGGCTCTGTGCTGGCAGCGCAGAGCTTGCTTCAGATCCTCTGTGCCCCACCCCCCCCGGCACACGCTCGCTCACTCGCTCTCTCACTCTCTCTCTCAAAATAACTAAATTTAAAAAACAAGAAAAGAAAAGGAGGGGACTGCAAATCAGTTTGAGAATGAGATATAGGAGGTGAGGGTGAGGGAGGCTGGGAAAACTACCCAATGCTCCTTTCACGGGGATCCGTCCACAAGGAAGTAGCTGGACTCACCAGCGATCAGCGGCGGCTGTTCCCTCGGGCTCTCCCAGCCACAACTTTTCCTCGGACTGTTCCAGATACTCCTCAGCCCAGCGGGCAGGGGACACAGACAGAGGATCTGCAAGGAACGGAGTTGGAGAAATCACCCAGGGCTCGGTGAAGGGTCAGGGAACAGGAGGGGACTACATGGATTCAACTGACCCTCTTAACCAAGCCAAAGCCAACGAGATCCTACGGAATCCCTGAGAGACTCCTGCTCAGAAGAAAACACTACTAAATTCTCAATGTCCAGCCTACTCCCAAGGGGCCTGGGGTGGACGTTTACTGGGTTGGAAAAAAGAAAACAAATGAGGAGACTCAGGAAAGGAGTCCAGACCGAACCCTTTTGCTTGAAGTGCCAGAGGCCTCACTCAATAAGAACCAGCAGGCGCTGAGGGGCCCCCTGCCCTCCCCCCGCCCCCCGCCTCAAACGTGTGGCAGGACACCGGTAAGGAGCCGAGGGAGAGCAGGAGACCTCTGGTCTGTTCGCCATCGACAGGGCTCACACTATCCCAACAAAACAAGCCTCCTATTTTATCGTAATATACCTCCTGGGAGGACCTAAGAACCAGAATGCTGGGCTGGAATTAGAAAAGACCTAGGACCACTCTTCCCACTGGACATTGGTTTCATTTTTTTAGTTGAGATGCAATGTGCAAACATGAAAGTATATAAAGTGTACCAAACGTAAGGACACTGTTCATTAACTCCACACGCGAATACACGCATCAAGACACAGAACGTTTCACACCTCTCACAAGCTCCGTCAGGCCATCCCTCCCCCAGGAAGAGACTCTATTCTGACTTGTCACCTTTGATTCGTTTGTTTTTTAGTTTATTTATTTTGATAAAGAGTGAGAGAGCAGCAGGGAAGGGGCAGAGAGAGCGAGAGACAGAATTCTATGTGGGGGATTCAACGCAGGGCTCGAACCCATGAATCGTGAGATCATGAGGAGCTGAGCCTAAATCAAGAGTCAGACACTTAGTCGACTGAGCTACCCAGGTGCCCCTCACTTTTGACTCATTTTAAGGCTATGTTTTTTAAGTGTAATTCTAGGAACTGTCCCAGAAGCTCTAGTGACAAACATAATAAACAGAACAGATTGAACAAGGGCACTGAACTCTTTCTCAGCCTCCAGGACTTTGTCCTTTACTATTCTGGGGCCAGAGGGGGAAATAACAATTAAAAAAAAAAAAAAAGAGAGAGAGCACGCAGACATTATTCAAAGGGGCCCTAAAGAGGGGCACATGGGTGGCTCAGTCAGTTGAATGCCCAACTTCAGCTCAGGTCATGATCTCATAGTTTGGGAGTTAAAGCCCCCAATCAGGCTCTCTGCTGTCTGAGCCGGCTCCAAACCCGCCTTCCGTCCCTCTCTCTCTCTGCCCCTCCCCCACTTGCACTCTCAAAAATAAGGCGGGGAAGGGGCCTAAAGAATGAGTCAACACAGACAAGGCACCAGCCAGCAGTGTGCTTTTCCTTCCGCACCGCATCCACACTTCCCCACATGGGGACTGAGATGCCCACCCTATCTTTGTCCCCAGTTTGAAGCTCTGTCATTGCTTTCAACACGGAGAAGGCAGATTTATGTCCTCGGTATTAAGTGTGTAACAGAACTGTCTATTCCATTTAACTGAGACTGTGCCTCAACAATTTCAACAAGGTAAACTCAACATGTGGCAAAGTAATGTCAAAATCTGTAGAGAAAAAAAAGTGTACAGACTTTCAAAATACACCTAACTATAAATATTACTAATATAATAAACTAAGATGTGGTTGGCAAATTTTTTTTGAGTCCTTAATTTCAAAGACTCTCAACATTTTTATCCAGATTCCCTCCTAGTTCTTACAGGTGACATTTCTCTTTCCTTTGCCGCAACGAGGCCGTCAGCCCAAGAGTGGAGACCTAATAATATAGAGACGTCACTTACTTAAGGAGACTTCACAGCGCCCCCTGGTCCCTTCCTCCCATTCTGTTGAAAATTAACCACTGCTCCTCCTTATTCTCCAGCCACTCCTTACTCTCCACTAGAGTGTTTTCCAGAAGCATACTCCAGCCACAAATGCTCCTCAAATTAGAGAGAATGAGGTCTTTGTGAAATGCTCCTTTCAAGGACGAGAAGCAATGGAAAATATATAAAGCATCTGGACTTTAAGAGACATGAGGCAGATTAGAAAAAAATCCCAGAGGTGAGAAAAGTCATCCTCGAAGAGCTGCAAATTTGGTATTTGGCCATATTAGCCGTCAGACTCAGAATTTTCTGGCATTGGGAACCTGTTCCAACAGAGAGTCAAAATGAAATAACCAGAAGAATTCTGTTTGGCCTTCACACTACTTTTTGAGAAATTCTTACAGAAAATCAGATCCATTTGGATCCCTGAGATCCAGAAGGCATACAGAGAAGGGGCTGTCCTCGCTTACGTAAATTAGTAGAGTTAGAACCAATCTAGACTCCAAACATCCAATTCAGAACATTCACCTGACTTTCTCATTGATTGTTCCTTCCACCTAGGCACACTCAGCCCAAGCTCAAAAGTCAAAAATTCAGAGCTTCCCCCCCATCCCTAAACATTTCTGAGTTTGCTAAATAGCCCAGTGGTAAAGAATGTAGGTTCTAGAGTCAGCTTTCGGGCACTGAAATCCCAAGGCCACCTCTTATTCACTGTGCGAGTTACTTAACCCTTAAGTTACCATTTCCTTATCTACAAAATAGAGATAAGAAGAGCTACCTCATAGGGATGGTTGTAAAGACCAAACGAGATAACGCACGTGTAAAGCACAAAGTAACAAACATTGGCTATTACTATTCACATTATTACTGTCTGCTCACAGCAAACCCATAAGGAAAGGAGAAAACAGCAGGATGAGATCGTTACTCCTTTTATTCCACAGCCGTTCCTCTGCCATGGGACAGGGCGGGGGGGGGGGGGGGGGGGGGGGGGGGGGGGGGAATCCTTCAATGTCTGCTACTGCCGCCTACCCCCTTTCCAATGACAGCGCTGGGTTCTCTCCCGTGACTACCACAGGGGCGGCACATACCATGTTAGCTGGGGCTGTCTAAATTCAAATCCCCTTAAAGACATATTTCATCCCTGCAGCCAAGTCACAAGGCGGAGAACTATCTGGCCCAGGAGATTGAGGGGCAGGGGTGGAGGGTGGATTCCATCAAGAAATATGGCAGACTGAGAAATGAGCTTCATGTGCCAATGGAATGGCTCTGTAACTCGACTGTGATAGTAGTTACACACATCTACACATGTGATACAGCCGCATAAAACCATAAACACACACACACAAAGGCATGTCAAACTGGTTAAATTTACTAAGCTCTGTGGGCTGTACCAATGGCAATGTCCTGACTTTGATATGGGACGTAACGAATAGTCATGCAAAATATTACCCCTGGGGAAAACAGAGGGAAAGATACACAGAACCTTCCTCTACCTTATTTGGCAACTTCCAGGGAAACTATGAATTATTTCCAGATAGAACATGAAAACAAGACAATAAATGCACATCTAAGTTCCTTTTAAGCTTGAGTCTAAGATCTTAACAATAGGGACTTGAAAATAATAAGGATTTAAAGCATATAACATTCCATCTTGAAGTTAACGTATCCATAAAGCAAGAGGTAACCTATATCATTGATATAATATCAGCCACAAATATTATGAGAATATAAAAATGAATGACCAGAATTAATTTCCTTTAGCTTCCTCCCAGACCTCTCAATTCATTTGTTCAATAAATAGTGAAAGTCCACTACGTACAAAGCAATAACTATTGCAATTGGACATTTTTATGCAGGCGGGCCCCAAATAGCTCAACTTCCCTTTCCGGCTCTCCCTATCCCTGCCTCCCAGGAGAACGTACGAAACAGAGAAGGGATCTCCCAAAAAGGACTTAACAGGTAAGACAAGTCCAACGTGTTTTTCTAAAGTTGTGTTTCACTTACAGGTTAAGGAAGATTTCGCTGGTGGCAAGCAATTCAGGTCATTATAACAAAAATCTCATCAATCTCAATGCTTCCAGTAGCAATAATTTTTTTTTTCTGAGTTATCAAAACTGACTGATGCCGGGGCGCCTGGGTGGCTCAGTCGGTTAAGGGTCTGACTTTGGCTCAGGTCATGATCTCACGGTGCGTGAGTTCAAGGCCTGTGTTGGGCTCTGTGCTGACAGCTAGCTCAGAGCCTAGCTGGAGCCTGCTTCAGATTCTGTGTCTCCCACTCTCTCTGTTCCTCCACATTCACACATTCTCTCTCAAAAATAAATAAATATTTAAAAAATTTTTTGAAAACCTGACTGATGCCAACACATTACAACAGAAGTCTCTTTATAATAAGACACAGCATTTAAGTCCAAGGTTTGTATGAAAAACTGAGTGTTGGTCTGGTGGAGTATCCTTGTTACAACTCAGAGTTTCACTTGAGGGAATTTCACAAAGGAGATTCTCAATGATAGTGTAATGGGTCTAAGTATGGAGCCTACGGTCAGAAAGATACAAGTGTGAATGTCATCTCTGTCACCGAATGACTTTGGATAAAGTATGGAACCCAAATCTCAGTTTCTTTATCTACACAATAGGGAAGGAATACTTCCCTTGGAAGCATAACTGTGAAGACTAAACGTATTTAAGATCGTAAAGTGCAAAGCACTATTAATGAAACCAAGAAGATCTGCTGTTCTACCTTAACTCCAACTTAAAGGTGGGAAAAGGGAGTGATGTTAAAAAAGGCCAACAGCTTTTATTAAAGATGAGTTGCAATTGTTAGATTTGAGGGGTTTTTTCCTAAAGGCAGAAAGCCCTAGTTTTAGAGGAATAAAAATGATGGAGGGAGAAAACAATGAGGTCCCATTAATGATCTCAGGAATCTATGACAACGTGAACACCCTGAGAGTCTAGAATCTCTGTAACTTTGCCCATCTGTATCTCTTGTTATTCTTAATTTTTTAAACTGGGAAAAGGCTAACAAGTACTTCCCTTTGACAGCAATGAGGAAGAGGAAAGCTGAAGAGAATGCCCTTCCCCCAGGCCCCTATTCAGACAGGCTTGGGGGAGAGGAATCAATCCCAAGGGAGGTAATGACCATGGACCCTCTCGAAGAGGGAGACACAGATGGGACCCTGAAGAGCTTGGGGTGCAGGCCTGGCGGTTGAGCACCACGGTTAAGCCCACAGGGTCTGGAATCATTCAAACCCAGAGTGAAACACCACCGCTTACAAAACTGAATCAGCTTTGGCAAATCACAGTTTTCTTATTTATAGGCTAGGAATAAAAACAGTAGCTACCTCAAGAGTTCTCAAGGGGATTAAACAGATAATGCATTTAAGGCACTTAATACAAAGCCCAGAACGTGATAAGCAAACAGTAGCTATTATTATTAATTTTTATTATCATCATCAGGTTATGGTCTTTGCCCTCTAAGAACCTGTACTTCAGGCCCTTGAGCTCCACAACTGCACTTCCCAGGCCTCAACTCTTTTCAAGATGACCTAACGCCAGAATCCCGCAGGCTGTACTGACTCTTTCTTCCTGGGCAACACTGCCATTCATCCAGTCTGTGGATCCTCGCCACCAAACTACAGTAATAAAGTTCCAGATAACAAAAAGTACCTAACCCCTCGTGTTCCCTCTCCGGGTGCCCTCTCCCATTCTCTCTTCAGATATAGAGATATAAAAAGATGCAGTGAGATAATCTCCAAAACCTCTTATCCAGTTCAAGTTTCAACAATTCCCTATTATCACCTAAGGGAAATCAGGTGCAGGGCCCTAGAGAAATGAGTCGAGAATCCAGAAAGGTCACAGAAGCCAAAGTCACTCTACATCCTAAGAGGAAATAGGGAACAGACAAGAACTTTGCCCCACGCAAGCCTCACCTGTAACTTCAGAGATGAATTCTTGGGACCAGTCAGTCTCATTATAATCCTGAGTTACATCCACGGCATCTCCAGCTGCAAGGAACTCCTGGGCCCAGTTCTCGGACAAGGCCAAATCTGCCACACCAGGAGCTTAAAAGAAAGAGATAGAAGGAAGGGAAAAAAAAAGAAAGAAACACATCTCATTCTATTATGCCTAAGGAACCCTCAGTGCACGTGAAAACACTCTGCTCCTTTTGTCTCCTTCTGCATCTCAATTCCTCGGTCCTGGACACTGGTGACCACCCCTCCCAGCGGACTCCGGCCCCACCTCTCTGGGGTGCCTGGCGGAAGTTTGACTGTTCAATCTCTTGCATCTCTGCCAGGAGGTCATCCATCTTGAAGGTCTGAGGGGCACGGGATACAAGGGGAGCATTCTGGTCCTGGAGGAATTCGGCCACCAACTGTCAGGAGAGACATGATGACATGAACTCAGCAGGAGATAGGGCCCAAAGAATGGGGGACTGGGGTGGGGGAAACGGGGGACGGTCAGGGGGGTTACTAATGTCAAACACAAGCAAAGGGAAGCAAAGAAACTATAGATTTGTAAACACTCAAACGAATACATATTTCAAAGCAAGCAGGAGGAATAAGGCAAATCTCGTTTGGCCAGGAGGGTCCAAAGACTGAGATGACGGTGAGCCAAGTTTCAAGTAAAAACACAAGGGGCGAAAGAAAAATGCAAGAAGTGTGTTTACCTCATCTTCAGAGGCTACTCCCAAAGGTTTGGAAACCTAAGACAGAAGAGAAAGGGGGGGCAATATGGTTCGGTGGTAAAGACACACAACTCAGTTGAACATGGGTTAAAATTCCAGCTCTGGCATGCCGCGTGACCTTGGGCGAGTCACAAAACTTCTCTGAGCCTCAGTTTCTTCATCTATAAAACGACTGCCTTCATCCGTATGAAGAAGTACAATGCTTAGTGCCAAGTTAAGTAAACACTCATTAGGCGACAGCTCTACTTGCTACACAACAGAGAGCAGTTATCCCAAAGCCAGAGGGTCTGGCCCCTCCATCCCGGGTCAACGGCTTGTGTTTCTACATCAAGAATACTCACCGCCTCAGAGGCTGGGGCTCCTGGGGGCCAAGGGCCGGGCCTTAACCCCTCCTGTCGAAGGGCCTTGTCCTGGGTAAAGTGCCCGGCCAGCTTCATGAGTGGGTTGGCACCCCCGCATTCGGCCTCCACCAGCTCCCGCATTGCCATGGTGACCGCCAGCTCACTGATGGGCAAGGGTTTGGAACTGAGTTCCGGCAGCCAGATCCTTCCCAGCCCACAGCTCGGCCCGTAGCTCAGGGAAGCCGGCAGACGTCTGTCCCAGCCTGTTAGCTCCCGGCCACCCTCCACCCCTGTGCCTTTTGCGACGGCCCCACCTCTGCCGGGAGTCCGAGAGGGGGCCGGTGGCCTCCTGTTCCCCCCCCACACCCCAAAGGCCACCGCTTTCAGCCTGGGCCTCTCCAGCGGCCTCCTACGACTGAGGTGTCAGGCGGCGGGACCTGCCGGCAGCCGCCCCCTACGGAAGGGCCTGGACCCCATGGATCTGGGGGGACAATTCCGCAATTGGGCTGTACCGGAGCACTGGCCGGGCAAGGGCGAGTGGGACCCCGGTCCCCCACACCCCCAGTAGTCTGGCGAGTCCCGAGGGGAGCCATTCCTTCCCCCTAAGTCACCTGAGCCCCTCCTCGCATACGACCGGTCCCGGCCCACCCCTCTAGCCCCACGGCCCACCCATTTCCCGCGCCCCAGTCGCAGCTCCGGCCCCGCCCCCGGCACCCGCGAGGATCCGGCCGGAGCCGAGGAAGACGGAGAACGTGTCCCCGCACCCCCTCGGGGCCCTGCGCTCACCTACGCGCGCCGCGCTGCACGACCCGCCGGGGCACCTGGTGCGGCCAGAAGGGGGAGGGGAGGAGAGGGAAGGGGGTGGAGAGCCAGGGGCGGGGCTCGAGCTTAAAGGGGCCGTGGCGGTCGCGCAGCAGTAGTCTCCCTGCGAAAGCTGTTTGAAAGGGCGGGGCCTTAAGACTGCGACGCAGCGTGACGGGAGGAGCCGTGAATCTTAAAGGGGAAGAGCTCCTTAAAGGGGAAGTCTCGGAGTGGCGACTCAGAACGTTCAAAAGGATCCTCGGCACTAGGACTTGTTTGATGGAAAGCTCAAAGAAGAGTGGAGCTGAGAGGGGCTCCCTGAGCTTTGGGAGAAAGCCAAGTGCGCGTAATCCTGGACCCAGCTCCTCCTGACTCTTCCCTGCTGGCACATTGTGACCCAAGGGGATTCCCTGCCCTTTCTGGGCCTCAGTTTCCCCTTCTAAAAAGGGGCTGGCTAGTCTTAAATAAGAAAGACCCTCGCGAGGGTCGGATCCGAGGCCTCCCTCAGCCTTCTAGAGAGGGCCACTTCCAAATTGCCCCTAGTGGGACTTCGTCACAATCTCCTTGGAGACAGAGGCCTGCCCCCGCCCCCCATCCCTCTGCCACCTCTGCGTAATGGGGAAAATAGCACTGGATGACGACAAATTCCAGAGACTAAAATTGGGTCCAACGCATCCTGAGTCCTCAAGCTGGTAACATACAGCTAAGGTGCACGGTGAATCACTCCTCTTCCTTCTTCTCTCACCACTGGTCAAGGTCACCATGGTGGCCATATTCCCACCGCTCCAGACTTTGAAAGGACAGACATGATACAAGAAATGATTTTTAATCACAGAATAAGCCTCAGGCTCACGATCTGCCACAGAATTGGCTCTGGTGTCAAACTTCAAGGTCACTGGGAAATAAACCCTGATATCTCACCTGGCTCCAAGACCAAGGAAGTCTTGGTGCCATCAAGGGCAGAAGGTGAGGGGTGCCTCGTTGCTCAGTCTCAATCGGTTAAGTGGCCCACTTCGGCTCAGGTCAGGATCTCACAGTTTGTGAGTTCGAGCCCCGCGTCAGCTCAGAGCCTGAAGCCTGCTTCGGATTCTGTCTCCCTCTCTCTCTGCCCCTCCCCCACTCATGCTCTGTCTCTGTCTCTCAAAAATAAATAATAAAATGTTAAAGAAAAGAAGAAGAAGAAGAAGAAGAAGAAGAGGAGGAGGAGGAGGAGGAGGAGGAGGAAGAAGAAGAAGAAGGGCAGAAGGTGCTCAGAGCTGCTAATAATTGAGCAAGGATGAGTTAGTACCAAAACGACGGGAGCACCATCCCAGCCCAGGGGGCCGGAGAGGAGACAGGTAGACAGCAGGTGGCGCCCTGGGCTATGATTATTTCCCGGTGTGCCGCAGATTTCAAAGGCTTTCAAAGGCGAAGGCCCTAGGGGAACAGAGGGGTTTGGCTCCATAAACTCCTCCCTGGGAAAGTAAAGAAGCTGTTTTGACAACTCAGGGGAACAGAAAGGCAGGGCAGACCTGAAGACTGTGCAAAATTTCTCCTTTTCCTTACATTTTCACCATCTTTCAGACCCACCGCCCCCTTTCCCTGGAGAACACAAATCCGCCCTTGCCTGTTCACTGTCCTCACACTGCCCTCATAAAGAAAATATCTAGTACCTAATAAACTAAACCATGCCAAGGAGGAAGGGATGCCCTCTGTAGAGTGTAAAGGACCCCTGGAGAGAGCAATGTTTAACAGAAAGCATATGATAGGGTAGAATTTTAGGAAATCAAGGCAACTGGAAAGGATTTCCCAGTACCACCCAAATGGTACCACACAGAGAACCCCCTGATCTGCTAGGAATTTAGTAACCGATTAGCAATAACTCATTATGTGGCCCCCTCCTAGGAGAATGGTAATAATGATAATAACTGATGTTTATTTAATGTTTACGAAAGCCCAGGCATTGCACTAAACACTTCATGGGCATTAGTGCTTTTAATCTGCAGAATACCCTCTATGAAATAGGTATTACCAACCCCACTCTACAGATAAGACCTGCCCAAAATCACACAGCTAGGAAGTCAAAATTCAATCCAGACACAACTCCAAATACCCACCCATTATGCAACACTGCCTCCCAATCTTAGAGAAGCCTTGTTTATAAGCCCTGGAGAACTTCCTCTCCCAGGCCACAGAATTCTGCACAGAACCTGGCCCACAAGTCCAAGGGGAACTCTGGTGCTAAAAAAGGACTAATAACGCTAGTTAGGTGTTGAACATTCACTATATTGAAGCTTTAGATTTAAAATCCTCGGTTCAACTTTAAATTATTATTCTAGTCATCAAAGTAATACTTTTTTTAAAAAGAGACTCATTTTCTATTTTTTTTATTTTAGAGAGAGTGTGTGAGTGGGGGAGAGGGGCAGAGGGGGGGAGAGAGAGGGGGGGGGGTTCTCAAGCAGACTCCATGCTCAGCACAGAGCCCAAAGCAGGGCTCGATCCACAACCCTGGGATCATGACCAAAATCAAGAATCAGGCACTCAACTGACTGAGCCACCTGGGCGCCCCAGTAATAATTTTTATAGAATGGAAATTTTACTTCATACTTTAATGTTTAATTCTACATATTCTTTAATAACTGTTTGATTAATTCAACTTTAACAAGGGAAAACCCCCTTAATTTTAGAAATAGACTATATTTACTGTGTGCCAGGTATTGTTCTAAGCATTTTTCAAATATCGATTTATTGAATCCTCACAATAATTTAATAATAGCGACTATAATTATCCGCATTTTACAGATGAGGAAACTGAGGCACAGAGAGATTAAATGACAGGCCCAAGCTTATACTAAATAGTAAAGCTATAATTTGAACCTACACCGAGATCATCAAACTTTATCTGTAAAGAGCCAAACAGGAAATATTTTTGTCTTTTCAGGTCGTACAGTCTCTGTCACAACCACTCAGCTCTGCTCTCATAGCACAAACCCAGCCAAAGATAATACACAAACGAATGAGCGTGCTCATGTTCCACTAAAAATTTTTATGGACACTGAAATTCACATTTTATATAATTTTCACATGTCACAAAAAATCCTTTTGATCTTTTTTTAACCACTTAAAAATGTCAAAATGATTCTTAGCTTGCAGATTGTACAAAAACAGGCAGCAGGCCATAGTTTGCTAGAAATAGACTTTGACCTATGTAATCTGGTTCCAGAGTCCATGTTCTGAAATGTTATGCTAGATTTTACCTTTTTAACAACATAAATTAGATTTCCTTAAACATTTTTAACTACCTGACATTTAATATACATATGTTTTTAGGCATTTTTTTTTAATCCTTATGTTTTTGAAAGAGAAAGAGACAAGAGACAGAGAGAGAGCATGAGTGGGGGAGGGGCAGAGAGAGAGGGAGACACAGAACCTAAAGCAGGCTCCAGGTTCTGAGCTGTCAGCACAGAGCCCGACACGGGGCTCGAACCCACCAACCACAAGGTAATGACCTGAGCCCAAGTCAGAAGCTTAACCAACTGAGCCACCCAGGCGCCCCTATTTTTAAGCATTTAAAAAATGCTTTTAACGTTTATTTATTTTTGAAGGAGAGAGAGAGACACAGAGCGTGAGCGGGGGAGAGGCAGAGAGAGCGGGAAACACAGAATCTAAAACAGACTCCAGGCTCCAAGCTGTCAGCACAGAACCTGACACGGGGTTCAAACTCACCAGCCGTGAGATCATGACCTGAGCCGAAGTCAGATGCCCGACCAACTGAGCCACCCAGGCACCCCTAAGCATTTTAAATGCCTAACAGGCAAATAACCTTATTAGGCAAAACTTTTCTAAACTTATTCAACCTTGTGCATCTAATAAATTAACTCATAAACATTTGTCAAATTCCTTTAGTCCTCTTAAACTCTCAAGTCCAAAATTTTACTTCCCAAATTGAAGGCTAATACATCAGATTCTCTTAAACACCAAGTATTTTAGTTCATAAAGTCACTTACCTATACCTCTGGAAAACAAACTTACTGGCTCAGGTAGGTCAAGATCACTAGACTAAATTTGGAATCACAGTGAAGGTCCTTAAGAGTCATATTGAAGACCAAGGCAAAAGCCTTAGGAGCTCCATATTCCCAAGACAGTGCTATGTGAATCACAAGTAAACACTCTCAACCCGGTTTTAGAGACGAGTTCTGTCTGCCATGTTATGACACACTGTATATGACACATTATAGGACACATAAGGCCATTTCCTTCAATCAACACGGTATCCAACTCACAGGTTACAGTTTTACCCTTAGGTGCAACTAATTTCTTTACTCAACTTCAATTGAGTAAGCAAATTCTTGTAGAAGTGCTGAATTCTATATGTCTTTTTGTTGGAGGAGGAGCTGGAAATGGGAATCACCTCATCTGGTTTGATTCTTTAGTTTCTTAATGATGTAAGATGTAGTGTTATGCAACTGTCTGTGCTCTGGAGCTTGCAAATCAAGGGACAGTCTTTACACCAGTATGTTTTGGAAGGGCTCCTTGGCTATGATTCGCCCATCTTCCCTTCCTCTCAGTAGCCATCACTGGCAGAAATAACTTGGCAGAGGAAGAAAGCAGTATGTGTAGGGAGACATGGCAAATCCTGAGCCTGGGCCCATCTAAATACACCCGGAAAAAAAATCTCAGTTTCCTTTAAGTGTTCAGAAAAGTGAGATCTAGATATAGCCGGGTGTATCCAGGGCTACCAACCTAGTTTTAGGTGCAAAGTACCCAACTCCATCTCCGGCCACACAGCAGGGAACTCCCCAGGTAGCAAGGACTGTAATACACACTCTGTCTATCCCTGCTTCCAGCAGAATCTTTCCACTTTTAGAAATCCAGAGAGGTGTCAGAATATGTCACCCTTGCCAAAATCCAACTGGGAACCTTTTGATCCTCTCTCCTTCGAAGAACGGAGGGAAGGCAGAAAAAAAGAAGTCAAGGTTTTTTACTTGAGAGTCTTTCCCCAAATGAGTTTTGCTCCTTCTTCATTACTTTTCACCAAATATCTGTAGCTGACGTAGATAAGCAGTGTGTTTGTTTTCAGGAAGAATGGGGTAGATCTACTTTTCTCTATTCCTCCCACTAAGTACAACTAAAAACAAAACAAAACCTGGACATTGTATGTAAAATAAACATAAGGAGATTCCAAAAGGTGGAAAAAAGAAAGCAGACTAGCTACGGACTTCAGTGCCCAAGAAACAACATGGTAGTGGATTCTGTGGGTTTTCTTTTTGCCTCTTATACCCCAGGGTGCTAGAAAGGTCAGTAACCTAGAAACACCAACATAAACAGATAAAAAAAAATTCAAAAGCTCCAATAAAAACCCCACTCTCCCTGGCCAAAAGCCCAGGAATAGGGTAGCCTGCAAAGACAGAATCTTATAGACATCCACATTGCTCCAGCAAAACACTAAATAAAAAACTGTGGGGACCATCTGGGTGGCTCAGTTGGTTGAGTGTCTGACTCTTGATTTCAGCTCAGGTCATGATCCTAGGGTCATGGGATTAAGCCCCACATCAGGCTCTGTACTGACAGCATGCAGCCTGCTTGGGATTCTCTCCCTTCCTCTCTCTCTCCCTCTCTCTCTCTGCCCTGCCCTCATTTACACTTTCTCACTCTTTCAAAATTAAAAAAATACTTAAATAAAAGTGGTAGCCAAAATTTACAAAGAACTCTGAAAACTCAATAAGAAGATAGACAGCCCCAATTTTAAAATGGGCAAAAGATCTGAATAGACCAAACAAGATTTACAGGTGGCAAATAAGTATATGAAAAGATGTTCAACATCATATGTCATTAGGGAATTGCAAATTAAAACAACAATGTATTGCTAAACACCTATTAGAATAGCCAAAATCCAAAACTCTGAAAATACCAATTGCTGGCAAGGATGTGGAGCAACAGGAATTCTCATTTATTGCTGGTGGGAATGCAAAATGGTACAGCCATCTGGAAACAGTCTGGAATTTCCTTACAAAACCAAACATACTTACAAAACCAAACCAAAAAAATCCAACAGTAGTGATCCTTGGTATTTAACCAAATGAATTGAAAACGTTTGTCCATATGAACCCTATACATGAATATGATAGCAGCTTCATGCATAATTTCCTCAAACTTGAACACAACCAAGATGTCCTTCAGTAAGTGAATGGATAAACTGTGATACATTCATACAATAGAATATTATTCGATGATTTAAAAAAAAAAGAAGAAATAGACTAAAATTTAAAAAGAAAAAGAAATGAGCTTTTAGGTGTTGATAAACCCTTAAAAAAGAAATGGAGGAATCTTAAGTGAAAGCAGTCAGTCCGATAAGGCTACATGCTAATATATGATTCCAATTGTGTAGCATTCTGGAAAAGACAAGACCACAGAGACAAGAAAAAGAACAAAAGATCAGTGGTTTCCGGGGCACCTGGGTGGCTCAGTCAGTTGAGTGTCTAACTTCAGCTCAGGTCATGACCTCACGGTTCATGGGTTTCAGCCTGGCATCTGGCTCGCTGCTGTTGGCACAGCACCTGCTTCAGATCCTCTGCCCGCCCCCCCCCCCAACGCTTCCCCACTCACGTGCTCCCTCTGTCTCTCAAAAATAAACAAAACATTAAAAAAAAGATCAATGGTTCCATCAGGGACAGGGAGGAGGGACTTAGAGCAATGTAACTATTCTATATGACACCGTGATGGTGGGTGCATGACGTCATGCGTTTGTCAAAACCCATAAAATGCACAACCCAAAGAGTGAACTCTAATGTAAGCTGTGGATTTTAGTTGACAATAATATGTCAATATTGATTCATCAACTGTACTGAACATAACCACACTAAAGCAAGATGTCAGATAACAGGGGGGATGGGCACAGGGGAGACGTGACAAGGCATATGTAAACTCTGTACTTCTTTGCTCATATTTCTGCCAATCTTAACACTGCTTTTCTGTAAACCTAAAACTACTCTGAAAAATAAAGCCTACTAATTTTTTTAAATTAGTAAATGGCAAAACAAATACATCAAAAAGGTGGTTCTTTAAAACGTTAAGAAAATAGGGGGACTGGGAGGCTCAGTCGGTTAAGCGTCCCACTTGGTCTCAGGCCATGATTGCGCAGTTCGTGAGTTCCAACCCATGTCGGGCCCTGTGCTGACAGCTTGGAGCCTGGAGCCTGCTTCTGATTCTGTGTCTCCCGCTCTCTCTGCACCTCCCCTGCTCATGCTCTGTCTCCCTCTGTCTCAAAAATAAATAAACATTTTTTAAAAATTGTTTTAAGTTAAGAAAATAAACTACTAGCAAACCCAGTCAAGGAGTCAGAAGGGGAAATATAAGTACACAAAATCAGAAATAACAGGGAAGAAAGAATCATAAAAACAGAAAAAGAAATTTTTTAAAACATTGTGAGACTACAGTATTTTGCATACCTTTTTAGGCTCCTTCACCAGCCGACTTGAGTGTGGAAATTTGCATACACAAGGCTATTGAGGGTGCCTTTAGGATCAACCTGTGTGGTAGAGCGAAGAAAACAGGACTGAGCAAAAAAAAAAGAAGCTGAACTCCAGTGCAGTCAACACCAGTGTTCAGGTAACTTGTCTTTTAACTCATAAGTCATCAGATCACGAGGAATGAAATAGACAACATTACACACCATCCAGAAATGCCTGCTTGCGCTTGGGTGTGTCTCGTGGGAAAGGGGTAAGGGTATTCTCTATTTGGGAAGAAGGATTCAATGGATATTTTGCCAAAAATACCAGAAGGGTGGACTGTTGTAGAGACAGCAGGCTGATTACTAAACCTCATTCCTCTTCCTCATGGGCATGCAAACTACATTTCCCAGCTTCCTCAGCTGTAAGGGAGACCAGATGACCAAACATTAGCTCACAGAACCTCAGCAGTATGATAAGCACTACTGCCAGGTCTGGCCTGTGAAATCCCCCTATGTGCCATCCTCTGACTCTTGACCTTTCCATCTGTGCATAGTGACCTTGGAAATCATGTGGTAAAATAGCAGAGATACCTGAGTCTTTAACTCGAAAGTGATTATCCCAAGGAAGACACCCCAGAATCCAGGACAATACACATACAACCCAGACCCACATTTTCTCAGGTCCACAGTCCCTCATCTTAAACTCTTGGAGGCAGATGTGTCTCAGTATTCAGAGCTTTCAAGATTTTAATAAAGTAAATACAGTATATGAATTGCATACCTTCCCCAGCCAGCACCCTAGAATCAAGCACATTAGTACTTCTTCTGCAAAAATACATGAATATTTACCTCGAGATGATCTATAAATAGCCTCACCCATTCAGGCCAGGTTTTGTCATCAAATGAGTTTTGGCATCAGATCTATTAAAAACACTTTTGGGGGGCGCCTGGGTGGCTCAGTCGGTTAAGCATCTGACTTCGGCTCAGGTCATGATCTCACGGTTCGTGGGTTCGAGCCCCGAGTTGGGCTCGATGCTGACAGCTCAGAGCCTGGAGCCTGCTTCACATTCTGTGTCTCCCTCTCCCTCTGCCCCTCCCCTTCTCTCTATCTCTTAAATAAACATTAAAACAATTTTAAAGAGTTGGAAATTTTAAAATTTCTAATGCTGGTTATAAGCTTGAGTAATATCTTATAACTTTCAGCTAAAACTCATGACTCTAAAATCAACAGATATTCCAAGTTGAAAATGCAAAGCTTAACGTCATACGGAATTTTAAACCTACCTAAAACTTAACATCAAAATATTATGATTCACTGTCTCTATACTAAATTTTATATATCTTCTCAGAAGATCAATTTGACTATCTCAGGAAGGCTGAGGTCATTAGGTCAAAAAATTAGTGCCATGAAACAGTCAGTTATCAGTAAAGAACAGGACAGGAGCACACAGTGGGGGTGGTGGGTGAGGGAGGTGGTAAGGGGCTACCTGGTGCCCAAGTAATTTTTACTGATGAAATCACTGAGCTTTCTGCTGGTGGTATTAACCTGCATGGACCACAGGGCTGGGCTTGCTGGACGGGCTCACAATTTGCAGTTCAAATCAGGGCATCTTTTGCACAGAACCTTATCCCATCTTGGATAGATGAATGGCTAATGCACCCCCACCTAGCCCTGAGCAAGTTTCCCGTTACTTATGAGGTTCTCCATTCCTTCTCTGTTTTTCTTGTCTTACCCAATTTCCTAGCCCCTTCATTTGCCTCTTTTCTAATCCTCCATTTAAGGGTCATCAGTCCCACATAAATCTTTTCCTATTCAAACCTGCCTGGCCTGGCCTCTAAGACTTCACACTCCTTTCCTATGTGTCTGGCCTGTCTTTAAAGACCATAAACTTTTCTTCTAGTGAAATCTGTCTCTTCCTCCAGCTTAATCAGCCTTCTATTTTTCAATTTTTCTCATCTCCAAAATCCTACATAAAACCGAATCCTACATTGTTCCGTTGTTGTTGTTTGTCACTTGATCTCAGCCAGAAGGCCAAGAAGCTGTTGTTCTTAAGCAGTTCTTCCTGACGTCTTTTTTTTTTTCTAGGAGAGAGAGAGAGAGACAGCGTGAGCAGGGGAGGGTCAGAGAGAGAGGGAGTCACAGACTGAAACAGGCTCCAGGCTCTGAGCTGGCAGTCAGCACAGAGCCCGACGCGGGGCTCGAACCCACGAACCGCGAGATCATGACCTAAGCAAAAGTCAGACGCTTAACTGACTAAGCCACCCAGGCGCCCCAGTTCTTCCTGATGTCTTGAACAATTGTGATTCTTAGAGCCTGAAAGTTCCAGACAGAGGCCTTTTTATTTTTTTTATTTTATTTTTTTAAATGTTTTATTTATTTCTAGGAGAGAGAGAGAGAGACAGCGTGAGCAGGGGAGGGTCAGAGAGAGAGGGAGTCACAGACTGAAACAGGCTCCAGGCTCTGAGCTGGCAGTCAGCACAGAGCCCGACGCGGGGCTCGAACCCACGAACCGCGAGATCATGACCTAAGCAAAAGTCAGACGCTTAACTGACTAAGCCACCCAGGCGTCCCAAGGCCTTTTTAATCACCTTCTTGAGACTTTGGGCTTGGTGTACGTTCAATTATTTATCTTAACAAGGAAATGGTATATCTCCTACACAATAAAGGATCCCCACTTCTTTTTATATCTTTATTGGAAAACATGTGCTGCCCTTGGTAGGTCAAGCTGCAGTCTGGGTCTACCTACAAGACTCAAATTCTCAGCCAAGGGCTGTATAATTAACAAAAGGAGTATTATGATGGTTACAATTCCAGAGCCCCCATGAGATGACCGGAGGTAACTCCAGGCCTCTCCACACTCCGTCCCCTTGTCCCATGATTCAGCACACAATGACAGTAAGAGGCTGACCACGCACGGGCTACTCAGGCCTATACCAAGTTCACACACTTCGCTCATTTGAGGTACGCAACCCAACCCGAAAACCTGGCTGAAAAACAGAGCGGAACAGAAAGCTATTCTATCCACCAACACCTTACCTGGAAAGACTTCAATGCTAAAATTCTTCCCATTTTGAAGTGAGACCAAAAGACCCTCTATTTGGTGAACTAATCTCTATTTTTGCTTTTAAACGCAGTTCCAGGTCACCTTAGCCCATCTAGCTCAAGGTCAGCTGCAGGAGTTGGCACCTGAAAGCCTGTGAGACCTTGCTTGTTAAGACCCTGGCAGTTCCTGTTGCTTAAACCTCCACCTGTTATTAAAAAATAATCCTGTTGTTTTATTTTTTTTAATGTTTTATTTATTTCTGAGAGAGAGAGAGAGAGAGAGAGAGAGACAGCGTGAGGAGAGGAGGGTCAGAGAGAGAGGGAGATACAGAATCTGAAACAGGTTCCAGGCTCTGAGCTGTCAGCATAGAGCCTGACACGGGGCTCAAACCCACGAACCGTGAGATCATGACCTGAGCCAAAGTCGGACGCTTAACCGACTAAGCCACACAGGTGTCCCTAATCCTGTCATTTTAAAACAGCCTGACTATAAAAACAGTCACTCTCCTTTGGGCATTAGCCACAATAAACTTCTAGAAGCTGCCAAGGTGAAAACGAAAACCTCGGTGTGCTTGACTCCAAGCTATGTGTTCAACACCACAATCCCGGGCTTTGGATAGAAGGAACTTGGGGACCCTGCCATCCTCAAGACTTTGTGCTTCTAAACACCCCACTGCTCCCGGGGCTAGGGATGGCTTTGTCCATCTCCTGATAATCAGTGATAATGAGAGCTAACGTGACATACTGATTCTGAGTTACTTCAGAAAAAGTTACCTTATTTAAGTCTCATTCAACCCTTCAAGTAACAATTCCCCTTGTTAGGTGATAAACCAAAGCTGAGAGAAGTTAAAGACCAAGACTGGACGCTACGTGTCTGGGATGTGAACATAGGGGCCTGATGGCAAAGCCCACCTCAAGCCTTCCTCCCCACCACCTCATCTTGCCAGGTGATGCCCTTCTGGGCTTTAGGATTTCCTCAAACAACATGGCCGTTCGAGAGTAGTCTTGAGGTAGAAGATCATTGGCCCAGCAGTCTGTGAGGGGACGGCTGAACTTTCAGGGGACAAGGTAGCTTGAACAGCCCAAGTCCCCCTTGGGCCTGGCACCCTGGGGCCCTGTCCGGTTGTTGGGTGGAAGTGGTATTACCTGTCTTCACTGCTTCATGCCTTTTGGACCCTATCCTCTCCGTGGTGCCACGGAAAGAAGGAAGACTACTCCCCCTCCAGGGCCCTAGGTAAAAATCAGAGGTCTTCTCAAGTGTCCCTTTGGCCCGTTCACAACCTCTTCCTCACCCCCGCACCACCCCCACCCCCACCCCCACCCCCCAGAGCCAGCCACACTGCAGCCCAGGGAGAAAGGGCAGCATAATCCCAACACGCAAAAACTTGAGGAGAAAAGACCACGTATGATGGAGGGCACGGTGGAGGGCTGTAGAGTTGGGGTGAGAACTTCAAGATCTGGGGTCAGGTCTTCGAGACAGGATATTCGGGACAGAGCTCCCCTTACCGTCCTGAGCGACATCCCACCACGCACGACGGGCTTCCTACTCCCTTTCTGACAGAGCCGGCTCCGCCCGTCCCAGAGCCTCTATCCCCTCCTCCTACCCACCGCTGCTAAATTTAAACCCTCATCTGTCCTCTTCCTGTGGGATGTGGGTATTTTAAGGGAGTGACGGTGTGGTGCCGCAGGAGAAGCAGTGATACCAGCGCTGTGAAAATCAGCGTGCCAGCTCGTCCTCTCTGTCTGCCAGGCGCACCCACCCGCCAGGGACTCACCCGTCTCCCTCTGCACCTAGCCCGCTGCCTCCTGCTCTCACTCTCTCCCAGGAGAGAGAGCTCACCGTGAGCCCTCTACAGGGCACTGGGTGAGGAGAGGACCTCAGGGGGTGGAGTCCAGGAAAGCAGTACCCACAGTACCACCACTTCCGCTGTGGTACGAGCAGCACCACAGAGGAAGATAATGGACACAAACTCCCCCTCGGTCCATGCTTACGGACACCGCCACCAAACACCCCAGTGTCTGAGGGATGCACAGAATCAACACACAGCCCAGAGGAGCCCTGAGGTGTCATAAGCCTGGTGGGGGGGGTCTGGGGAGACATGCTTTAAGGAGTCCCCAGCATGAAGATTAAAGTCTGAAGGGAATATAAGATCTTCCATAGCTCCCAAGAAGACCAGCAGCAAATTCGTCATCCTTGACCTACCCCAACAAAGGCCGCAGGGGTCGGGGCTGGTGGGTGGGGAAATGGAGGCTTCCAAATTGTTCCTGATTGGTGCATCAGCCCGAAGGTTGCAGAGACTCCTGAGGTGGCTAGTGTGCTATGTTTACACACCACCTATGCGTCTGTGTCCACCTGCCTAGAAGGCACAGGTGAGTTTTCAGGTCTCTGGTCTGGTAATGGGAAGAAGGACACACTCTTGAACTAGCAGAGACCATATCTGCTTCTACAGCGTGGCTTTTCCCAAGGGCGTCGCTTTTCATCATGCACCTTTTAGGAAGCTAATCAATTTACACTGTAGAGAGTGAACTTAAGGGGAAAACAGGCCTCCAATGCAGAAGGAAAGATCTGAGTTAGGCCAAGGGAGATGTGTTGGCTGTTTCTAATTAACTTGAGAAGAGGCAAATTGGAAACCCTGTCCAAGGCCTGGCATCCTGAGGCTCTGCCAGCTGCTTGAGGGAGGTTAGGGAACATCCCTCCAGGAGAACTTGAGCAATGGAATCAAAACCCATTTGGACTCCTGCCTGGTGCCCTTTCTCTACATGATTGGAGTTGGCATTTTGCCTCACTCCTGATTCTTATTGTGTGTTTTTGTGTGTGGGGAGGGGGGAGTGGGGAGGAGAAAGACAAAGACACAGAGACAGAGAGATTGAGAGAGAGAAGGCAGGCCAACAAGCAAGAACAGCAATTTGGGGCATGCAATGGCATAAAGAGTTCAAGGTCTTCTCCAGGCCTCCAGGCTCCTACTCGGACGCTCAGCCCATCAGGACACATCTACCTGCCCAATTGTCAAAGAGGGAGATAATGGTCAGCAAGGGCTGACACCTATGGTGTCAGACGTTGAGGGTAAAAGGAGAGGAAAGCATACACCTGTAAGACATGGTGGTCAATGGTTCTGATTCTGGAGAGTGTCCAGGAAACGGGTACAGAATGATACATTTGGGCAGATGTTATGAGAAAGACTCTGTGCTGCCCTGTGCTTTCCATGCTGCAGATGTGTGCACGGCAAGCGAGGACAGAGTTCACCACAAGGTTGCCCTCTCCCCCACCTGCTCCCTAGAGCCAGGACTTGAACAAGAGGTCAACAAAGACCCCAAATCACCAGGCTTAGCCACGCAGTAAGGGTTCCAAGGGCAAACACAAGAATAATGGGATCTACTTGGCTTTCACTCTCTCTTGCACCTCTCTGAGAACAAGGCTCTCAGATGTCTGAAGTCTTTACCTTTGCAGCCGTCACCTGAGCTTCTGAGGGACTCCAGGTGGAACAGGTAGAGCAGTCTCCCACTTGGCATTGCCCCAGACACGGAAACATCAGTGTGGCACCGAGGAGGGCCCCACTACAGACAGGCTGCTGTGGGGCATCTGCTAGGTCCTCTGTGCACTGACCCCCCCCCCAAACCAGAGGCCCCCAGAGCCCCTCCCCTCCAGCTACGAGGTCTTCTCTCAGCCTGAGAGCCACACACATCACCTCACTCATTATGGAGCTCCTACCATGTGCCAGGTCCTATGTGAGTTGCTGAGGATACAGCAGACCGGTGCTGGAGACAGACACGTGCCACAGCCCAGGAGGAAATGCTGTGATGGAGGCGTGAACAAGGGGCACCAGAGCACAGACTTCCTGGAAGAGGCAGTATCCAAATTGAGTCTTGAGTGATACATGCAAGATTGCTAGGCACACAGAGGGAGAGAGCGTACTAGGCAGGGAGAGGGAACAGTACATGCAGAGACACTAAGGCAAAGGAAGAGCAGGGTGAGTTTGGAGAAGCACCAGTGGTTTATACAACTGGAGTCCAGGTGAATGGGGGTGGTGGGAGCAGAGAGGGCCAGGGAGGGAGGGGGGCAAGGCTGACCCACTGGGTTAAAGGGCCTCCCAAGGTGTTAGGACTTAACCCTGGCGGTGACAGGGAGGTAGAGAGGTTGTCAAAAGGAGAGTGGTGGACACATGAAACGATGCTCAGCATCCCTCCTCATCAGGGAAGTGCAGATCAAAACCACACTGAGATACCACCTCACGCCGGTCAGAGTGGCTAAAATGAGCAAATCAGAGGACTTTAGATGCTGGCGAGGATGTGGAGAAATGGGCCCCCTCCTACACTGTTGGTGGGAATGGAAACTGGTGCAGCCCCTCTGGAAAACAGTGTGGAGGTTCCTCAGCAAACTAACAATAGAACTCCCCTATGACCCAGCAATAGCACTGCTAGGAATCTACCCAAGGGATACAGGAGTGCTGATGCATAGGGGCACATGTGCCCAAATGTTCATAGCAGCACTCTCAACAATAGCCAAAGCAGGGAAAGAGCCTAAGTGTCCGTCAACTGATGAATGGATCAAGAAGATGTGGTTTATCTATACCATGGAATACTACATGGCAATGAGAAAGAAAAATCTGGCCATGTGTAGCAACATGGATGGACCTTGAGGGTGTTATGCTGAGCAAAATGAGCCAGGCAGAGAAGGGCAGTGAAAACCATATGTTTTCACTTATAGGTGGGACAGGAGAAACTTAGCGGAGGACCATGGGGGAGGAGAAGGGGGAAAATAGTTGGGGAGAGGGAGGAAGGCAAACCATGAGAGACTCTTGAATGCTGAGAACAAACTGAGGACTGATGGGGGTGGGGGGAGAAGGGGGGAGATGGTCATGGGGGAGGGCACTTGTGGGGATGAGCACTGGGTGTTATATGGAAACCAACTCGACAATAAACTATGAAAGAAAAAAAAAAGCAGAGTGGCGTAACCAGAGCTGCACTCTAGAAAGGTTACTCTGACCAGAGTTGGGCTGGAGTAGAGCAAGGCGCCCAGGGCAAGAACAGGTAGAAGGCAGGTAGGAGGCTCTTGCAACAGATCTGCAACAGGAGTCTCTTGAAGCATCAATTGAGGCAGCAGCGACAGTAGGGAGAGAGTAAGAAAACCGTATTTGAGAGATTTTAAGGGGGAAAACATGGCAGGGTCCACTCACCACTTGGACATGAGGTAAAGGGAGAGGGAGAAATACAGGCTGACTCCCAGGGTCCTGGCTTAGGGAATGGCACGAAAGGGGAAAGAGACAGGTAACAGGGAAGAGAGCAGAATTTGGGCAAAGGTTGGCTGCGGGGCGCAGGCTGCCTGGGCAGAGGGACCAATGTGTAGTTGTAACCAGGGGTGGGACACATAAGTGGGGAGGCATCCGCACACAGCTGGTGGACGAAGCCATGGCCAGGACAGGGCACCTGGCGGGTCCTGGATGACGCCTGGGGAAGGCCAGTGAGCTCCCCCTTCACCCTAGTTGTGTTAACGAGAACCACTGGTGGTCAAAGCCCCTTCTTCAACAGAAAGGAATTAAGACGTGGATCCCGGGCCTGTTCTGCGGCAGGGAGGGCACCGAAGGATGCGCTCTATGCAGTTCCCTCTTCTGACATGAGCCTGTCTTGTTACCGCCCCGACTACATGGGAAAGATGAACCGGAGCTCATCCTCCTGTTACAAATAGCAGGGTCGCCTGCGCTCTCCCCCTGGACTCCGGGGCCAGAAGCTACAGGCGGAACGTCCGAGAGACGGGAGGGCTCACAGCGTCTCCTGCCAAGCCCAGACGTCTGTGGATCCTCTGAACCGTCCATGCTTTTCTAGGCGGTGCTGAAGGAAGAAGGCGGTGGGGACCACAGCCTCACATACCCAGTGGCCTGGCCTTCTGGGGATTTATCTGGGGGCGCTTGGCTGGCCCCGCCCCCTCACTTCACCCCTGCCAGGCCTGTAGCACCCATGCAGGATCAGTCAGGCAGGAGGCAGCTCACGGAGCTTTTTCTGGTCATTTTATTTGAAAACCCTAGGGTGCGTCCCCTCCCTCGCCACACCCATCCCCTGCCCACCCTCCCCCGGGACATGACGATGCCACACACACACACACACAAGGCTGTGAGCTGCACACGGAACACAGGGGTTGCGCTCACAGCAACATGAAAAAATATACATTATATATAATACACCTGGGGCCCCGTCCCCCCGCCTTCCCCACAACCTGGCCACAACCAGGTCACACAGGAAGGGGCAGGGGCTGCAGGCCCTCAGGCAAGGGCGGGGGTGGGGGGTGGACAGAAAAGGAAGGCAGGTGAGCCAGGTGAAGCAGCAGGGATCCCCAGGGTGAAATGGAAAGAGAGAGAGGAGGGGACGGAGGAGAAGCCCCCAGCTGAGGAAGCCTGGGGAAGACAGGCCTGTGTGGACAGGAGGGTAGGGAAGGGTTCCCTCCAATCCCGCCGGCCCCTGCCGCTGCTAGTGACCCCCACCCCATGCAGCGCCCAGCTGGTGGGGAGAGACAGAGACGTGGGCGAGCTAAGGGGCCACTGCCTTGGGGACAGAGAAGGCAGCCAAAGTCTTCTGGGGACCAGGAGCCCAGAGGCACAGGAGGGAGGTGGGCTGGGGGGCAGGGGGGAGGCAGACCCCAGCGCGGCCCACTGGGATTTGGGGAGTAAAGGACGATTCATTCGGAAGGCTCTCTCCCTCTTGGTCTCTTCTCTGAGAATGTCCTTCTCTCTTTTCTGCGGGTGTGTCTGTCTCAGCAGGACAGAAATCTCTCTGTGTTCCGGGAGGGGCGCAGCCTCAGTAGCGGTGTGGAGGGGTCTCAATGATGCGTCTCTCGTTGCTGCTGGGGGAGTCTGCTGCCTCTGAGTCGCTGCTGTCCTCGTCGTCCTGCTGGCCACCGGCAGCACCGGCCACACAGGCCTGCCGATTCTGGTAGGACTGGGCGAGGCAGGGGCAGAGAGCACAGGGCTCGGTGGTCTGCACACACCCCAGAGCCTCCCCTTTGGGGGCCATGCTGTCTCAGGGCCCCACCCCCACCCCAACCTCCCTTTAAACCTTTCTCCTTCCCACTCCAGGCAGCTCTGCCCAGAGCTTCGCCCCAGGGCCTGGCCACTCTGCACTCCAGCTGAATCTGGACTCTAGACTTCCCCACCCCCTTGCCAGTGCCACTCACCTCCATGGGGTTCACGATAATGGTGAGCGCCGAGTCATCCCAGAAGAGGTCAGGGTCCTTGGGGTCACTGGAGGCCTCTGGAGGCCCGCCAGCCCCTGAGACACGGCGGTGAAGGGAGTGGATGCGCACGAGGCCCAGGACGACCATGAGCACCAGGAACCCCACACACACCACAATGATGAGAGTCGCTGCGCTAGGGACCACTGTGGGGAGAGCAGAGCAGCGCAGTGAGGGCCTTGGTCCCTGGGGGAGGGGGGAGGCTGGGGGGGGAGGGGACCGGGGTTAGAGGGAGTCCTGGAGTAAGAGAAGACAGGATGGGGGCGCCTGGGCGGCTCAGTGGGTGAAGCGTGTGAGTCTTGATTCCAGCTCAGGTCATGATCTCGCAGTTGTGAGTTTGAGCCCCGAGTCGGGCTCTGCACTAACAGTGCGGAGCCTGCCTGGGATTCTCTCTCTCCCTCTCTCTCTGGCCCTCCCCTACTCACATGTGCTCTCTCTGTAAATGTTAAATAAACATTTTAAGAGAGAGGGAGAGAAGACAGGATGGTCCAGTAGGGGGGCGTATCCTGTACAACAAGCTAGAGGAGAAGGAGACCCCTATTGAGAAGAACAGGCGATAGGGAGGGAAGGGGGCTGAAGAGCCGCTAAGACCGAAGGGACAGAGAAGCAGAGGGAGGGAGGTGTGCAAAGGGAGGGATGGGCAGTGCTATCAGAGCACCCTATCCGCAGCAGGCAGAGAGCAAGGATAGGAGCTCAGCGTCCAGTGGGCGAAGGTGAAGGGCAGCCATGTCGGCTGAACGGTGCAACAGGAGGGAGTGTCTTCCTGCATCTTGAGAAGCAGGCCCAAGCCTGGCCTGGCAGCCAGAAGAAGCTGCTGGCACCCAAGGCTGGGGGACAGCGCACGTACCCACCTGAACTGAGTTCATTCCTGTTCTGTGACTCCTCCCTTCTTCTTGTGGGTCTGGGCCTCCTGGACACCTGGGGCGTCTGCTCCTCCCGAATCTCCCCCTGAGGGATACCTACCTCCCCCTGGGCCCTGTCATGCCTCTGGCCCCGCAGCCTCACTCGGACTCCGAGGCTCAGGGGCGCACGGACCGTGAAGGGCAGCGAGACAGAGAAAGGCGCGTGCACTCGCACACGGACCGTGGAGCTGATGGCAGCAAAGCAGAGGTGCACGCACCAACAAAGCCCCAGGAAGGCCGTGTGGGCACACAGCTGGGCGAGGACGGCCACCCCCTGCACCTGGGCCAGGACACGGCCCGTCTGTACACCTGCCCGCACCAGCAGCCTGGCAGCCTGCTCCCACAACGGAAGCCAAGGGATGCATGTGAAGGTCTCCAGCAGGGCCCGGCAGAACCGGAGGTGCAGTGTCACCCAGCTCCCCGCCAGCTGGGCGCACCAGGCACCCCCCTGGAGGAAGATGTAGACCCCACAGACGTGGGCCGTGAGGGCCACGGAGCAGGCAGCTGCGAGCCCGACCCTGGCTGCCCCCCGCACGCACACACACAGCGCTCGGAGAAGCACCAGGACGCAGAGCAGGGGAGCCCACAGCCCCAGGGACAGCAAGCGGAGGTGCAGAGCCCACACACGTGTCCCCAGGCTGAGGGCCCGCACAGGCAGCTGGGCCGCCACGCCCCACATGGGTGCACACCCCTGCTCGCCGTGTACACAGCAGCTCGCCCAACCAGAGACACTCCGTGAGGCCCAGAATCCGCACAGCCCCGTTACCAAGTCCTGATTACCTGGGTGCGTCACACGCGCACACACACTGCATGCCGGCCCGTGCGTGTCTCTCCGGTCCCCAATTTACCCACAGCTGTTAAGACTCACATGTCGAGAGAGCAGAACGCAAAGAAGCCGACAGCGGGAGCCCCCTGCACCCCTCGTCGCACACCCCTCCTCCCCAGCAAGCGGCACGGCAGGCTGCCATGGCTGCAGGGCCGACCAGGTGTGTGCACCTGGTGTCGCCCTGCCTGAGCAGGCACGCTAGCCTCACACCTCCCTGGGGCCACCCCAACGGCTCTCCGCCAAGTTGGTCCCCATCCTGACCCGACCCATAGCTCCCCTGGGCCATATGCCAATGAGAGCCGGTTCTGTTCAACAGGGCGGGCAGGCTCCCCGGGCACTGGTTCTAGGGCAGAGATGGAGCAGCATTTCTCAACGGCCTAGGGATGGGGGCGGGGGGAAGAAGAGGGCAGAGGCGCTTTTTCTGGCCATCTGCAGGAAATGGTCCCTCCCAGGTCCCCATGTCGGTGGCCAAGATCCAGGAACAGTGACCCTGCCAGCAGGTGGCCCCTGTGGCTAAGCTCAGGCTCTAGAAGGAGTGGACACACGCCCCTCTGCACATCAGAGCTGAGGCCACAGCAGGTGAGCCTGCTCCAAGAGACACTGCTGACGACAAGACACCTTCATCAAATGCATGTGTTCTCCTGAGCCTCTAGCCTGGTGACGGAAATGGCACGTTGATGGCCAGGAATAAGAAATGATCACAGGAAAGACAAAAACGAGTATAGTTAATTCGTTTAGAATGAAGCTGGAAACCGGCGAGATGGCAGGATTTTTAAATGAGCCACGGACAAAAATCAAGAGTTTCAAAAGCG